>NC_080177.1:83227593-83312593 GCF_950295315.1 Erinaceus europaeus
TCTCTCCTTTTATAGTAATCGCTCCCTCACGTCTCACTGACATGACAGAGCCAGCACGTGCTGTAACTTCTCAAGTTTGTATCATGATTCACCAGCATAACAGCACCGCTCATTCTGCTCTATTGTTTGACTTTATGCTGATTTTATTGTTGTTGCTCTCAGTGGTCCTTGGTTACAGTTGAGTCATGGAGTGAATAAGACTTTACAGTGTGAATTTTGTTGGCTCGTGGGGGCAGGTCTTAGTGCACCTGGTTAAGCACACACATTACAGTGCACAAGGTCCTGGGTTCAAGCCCACAGTCCCCAACTGCAGGGGGAAAGCTTCACGAGTGATGAAGCAGGGCTGCAGGTGTCCGTCTCTCTCTCTCTCTCTCTCTGTTTTCTCCTTACCTCTCAATTTCTCTCTGTCTCTATCTAATAATAAAAATAAACATAAATAAAAGCACTAAAGATGCTGTTGATTGGTCAGTCAAATACTAAATACCCAAAGTCTTTCATCTTGAATGTTGTTAGATTCATAGAGTAGATTATACGTAGTTTCAGTCATCGGTCATATTAGTCTCTGTTTATGCCGAATGAAATCAATACCAACTTAGAACAAGTTTGTCTTACACTTTCAGTTAAGAAGGGAAGAATTCGTGTGAGTCTCATGGGGCCAAAATAAAAGTGTCAGAATTGCCTGTTTTCCCTCCTGGGAAGCACCTACTCTCTCCATGTGTTTCCTAGTCTGTTCTAAGCTCTCCATGCCCATCCCTTTATCCCTTGATTCAGAGCCCCATATCTTTTTCTCTTTTTTTTTTTTTTTTTTTTTTTTTGCCTCTAGGGTTATTGCTGGGGTTTGGTGTCAGCACAAAGAATCCACTGCTCCTAGAGGCCATTTTTCCCACTTTGTTGCCTTGTTGAGGTTGTTATAGTTATTGCTGTTATACCTGTTGTTGTTGGATAGGACAGAGAGAAATGGAGAGAGGACAGGAAGACAGAAAGGAGGAGAGAAAGACAGACACCTGCAGACCTGCTTCACTGCTTGCAAAGTGACTCCCCTGCAGCTGGGGAGCCAGGGGCTCACACCGAGATCCTTAACGCTGGTCCTTGCGCTTTGCACCATGTGCGCTTCACCCGCTGCACTACTGCCCGACCCCCAAAAGCCCCATGTCTTTACTTTCAAAGACTGCCATTCTCTGACTGGGCTTTTTAATTATTTTAATTATCTTTATTTATTTATTGGATAGAGACCACCAGAAATCAAGGGGGATGGTGGTGATAAAGAGGAAGAGAGACAGGGAGACACCTGCAGCCCTGCTTCACCACTTGCAAAGCTTTCCCCCTGCAGGTGGGGACCGGGGGCTCGAACACAGGTCCTTGAACATTGTAACGTGTGTTCAACTAGGTGTGCCACCACCCGACTTGGACTTCCCTCAGTTTTTCAAAATGAAAATACATACATATCTTTTTTTTCTCTTTACGTTGCCTAAACATCTCTAGAGTCTGTGTTCATATCCATTAACTGAATGATAGCAAAATAGGATGCAAAAGTATTTCATGTATTTTATGTTTCTATTTTTTAAATATATACATATATACATATATATATATTATTGGATAGAGACAGAGAGAAATTGAGAAGGTTGGGTGAGGTAGAGAGAGTGAAAGACAGAGAGATACCTGCAGCCCTATTTTACCACTCATGAAGCTTTCATGAAGCCTGGTCCCTGCAGGTGGGGACCAGTGCACTGAATCCCTGTCCTTGTGTGCTGTAGTGGGGTGCCACCATTTGACTGCCAGTTTTTTTGGATAGAATATATCCAGAAATTATTTATAATTAAACATTGAAGTGCACAGTTCAACTGAGAGAGGCAAAGTCATTGCTCAATTCTTTTCCTTTATCACCTTTTAAGGACATTTTTAGATCCCTTGCCATGGTCATGGAGATGTGACCCCAATGAGAACACGTGTGTCTGTTATTATTCTAACGTCCAGTTCTCAGTTTGAAAGTGCAACTTCACGGGGCCGGGCAGTAGCGCAGCGGGTGAAGCGCACATGGTGCAAAGCGCAAAGCGTTAAGGATCCCAGTTTGAGCCCCTGGCTCCCCAGCTGCAGGGGAGTCACTTTGCAAGCAGTGAAGCAGGTCTGCAGGTGTCTGTCTTTCTCTCCTCCTTTCTGTCTTCCTGTCCTCTCTCCATTTCTCTCTGTCCTATCCAACAACAACAGGTATAACAGCAATAACTATAACAACCTCAACAAGGCAACAAAATGGGAAAAATGGCCTCCAGGAGCAGTGGATTCTTTGTGCTGGCACCAAACCCCAGCAATAACCCTGGAGGCAAAAAAAAAAAAAAAGGTGCAACTTCAAGGTTAATGAATTGAAAGTATTTGGGAATCTAAGTTATTACTGCTAGTAATTCTGATGTATTCATATTTGTCCTGGTATTTGAAATATATATTTTCTGTTTAATAAGGTGTACAGTTTAGTAAGAAACACAGATACAGCAATAGAGTAGAGTCCTTGCACCATAAAATGGACCCTTCTGTGCAAGTATAGATGAGGAAGAAGCTAGGAACACTAGACAGGTTACTGGACAAATGGATAGCTTATGAATTATTTACTATGCCTTAAAAAGGTGATGTGGTTCCATTTGCATAATTTCTAATTATCTTTCCTGAACTCTTAGGTCTTATAAAATATTCAGTATATTCAATTTTCCATGTTTGGGAAAGCTAAATCTTAAATAAAAATTAAAGAGAGTTCATTTCAGAACTTCCAGGCTCTTGAGGAAAGCAGCTTGCCCTTGACACCCACAGAAGCCGGTACTTCTCTCACAACCTATAGACGAAATCCTTCTTCTTTGCTTTGCTTTTTTTTAATTTTATTTATTTTTTATTTATAAAAAGGAAACATTGAAAAAAACCATAGGAGAAGAGGGGTACAACTCCACACAGTTCCCACCACCAGAACTCAGTATCCTATCCCCTCCCCTGACAGCTTTCCTATTCTCTATCCCTCTGGGAGCATGGACCCAGGGTCATTGAGGGTTGCAGAAGGTGGAAGGTCTGGCTTCTGTCATTGCTTCCCTGCTGAACATGGGTGTTGACAGGTGGATCCACACTCCCAGCCTGCCTCTCTCTTTCCCTAGTGGGGCAGGGCTCTGGGGAAGCGGAGCTCCAGGACACATGGGTGGGGTCGTCTGTCCAGGGAAGTCTGGTTGGCATCCTGCTAGCATCTGGAACCTGGTGGCTGAAAAGAGAGTTAACATACGAAGCCAAACAAATTGTTGAACAATCATGAACCTAAAGGCTGGAATAGTACAGATGAAGAGTTGGGGGTCCCTCCATTTTGTAGACAGCTAGTAGGCATATTTTAGTTATAAGCCAAAGGGCCTGTGACTATACTAGTTTTTTGTTTGTTTTTAAGGGGGCCAGGCAGTAGCATACTGGGTTAAGCACACATAGCGTGAGACTCAGGGACAGGAGCAGGGATTTTGGTTCGAGCCCTTGGCTTCCCACCTGCAGGGGGAATCTTCACAAGTGGGGAAGCAGGTCTGCAGGCATCTTTTTTTCTCACCCTCTCTGTCTTCCCTTGCTCTCCCAATTTCTCTCTGTCCTATCCAGCAATAACAATAACAAAAAAAAATAACAAAATGAAAAAAAATGGCTGCCAGGAGCAGTGGATTCATAGTGCTGGTACTACCCTGGAGGAAAAAAAATCTTTTTAATTCCAGTAAGCTTTCAATGTCATGATTCCTCAGTGAACCACAATAGCATAGTGCTTAGTAGAAGAGTCTATATCCACACACTGCATATGGTTAAATCCTATGTAAAAGAACATCACCGATCATCAGGGAAATAGAAGTCAAGTAACAAGGCGGGACAGCGATGCAGACACGGGATAGGGTGTCAAACTGAAACATTGGGTCCTGAGTTCAATTCCTGGCTTTCCCTGTGCCAGAGAGTGGTGTTCTGGTTCTCTCTGCATCCTGTTCTCTCTTATTATTAGATAATTAAGTCTTTTAAAAAATCATAATGAGATATCAAGTACCTGCATAGGGTTTTTATTATCCTGAAAGAAAAGTATTGGCCAAAAAATGTTGTCCTTGGCTTATGTGTTTCTTTGTCTTGGGTACTACCAGGTCTGGGCCTGGCCTCCAACACACTGAAGGAAGCTTCAGGGGTATAGTTTCAGACTCTCTGCTATCTGCATTCTTTGTCAAGGAAGAAAGATAGGAAGGGAGGAAGGGTGAGAGAAGGGAAAGAAGGAAACAGAAAAAAAAGGAAGATAGAATGAGTCATGGCTGTGCCTCATGAGGTGAATAAAAAGGTGAAAGACAAAGGCAAGTATATGACCCTTCGCTCCTTTGTGGAATATAGATTATTGAGAGGCACTAAGTTAAAAAAAATCAGTCAAACTGTTTCTAAGCCTTCGTGAGAATCATTTTGATTACTATTGGGTGGATATGGCCACATAGAAATTGATGGGTGTGGTATGGAGCTATAACCCTTAATTATATAATAAATCTCTAACATTTTTTTTAATTTAAAAAGACAAAAGAAAAGTGTTGGCAAAAAAAATGTGTGTGGGGGGAACGTTAATGGGAATGTTAAATGATATAGTCCTTATGAACAAATAAACATCAAAAGAAAAAAGATGGAATGAACATAGGATCCAGAATCCAGCAATCTCGCTATCTCGTTTCTAACTGTATAACCAAGGGCCCTGGGAGTCGGGTGGTAGAGCAGCGGGTTAAGCGCACGTGGTACAAAGTGCAAGGATCCTGGTTCGAGCCCCCGGCTGGCTCCCCACCTGCAGGGGAGTCGCTTCGCAGGCAGTGAAACAGGTCTGCAGGTGTCTATCATTCTCTCCCCCTCTCTGTCTTCCCTCCTCTCTCAATTTCTCTCTGTCCTACCCAACAACAATGACATCAATAACAACAACAATAATAACTACAACAATAAAACAATAAGGGCAACATAAGGAAATAAATAAATAATGAAAAAACGGGGCCCTAAGTAAACATCTTGAGCTTGTGTTCATCTCATCATCATTCATAACATTCGTGATATGGAAGCAATTTCGACGCCTTTTAGTGGACAAGGCTCTCTTTCCATAAGTAGGAATGTGAGCTTAGCCTAGGAGCCATTATGCTAAGTGAATGAGCCTGGAACAAAGGCTGTGTCATTTCCCGTATGTACTGAGTCTAAAAATAGCAAGACTCACTGAAGCAGACAGTGGAAGGGTGGTTTCCATGAGTCCTGGCAATGACACAAAGCTCCCAGGCCAGGTGGGGGCGCAGCGGGTTACGCACAGGTGGGGCGAAGCACAAGGACCTGCTCTAGGATCCTGGTTCGAGCCCCCCCTTCTCCCCATCAGCAGGAGTCCCATCACAGGCGGTGAAGCAGGTCTGCAGGTGTCTGTCTTTCTCTCCCCCTCTCTGTCTTCCCCTCCTCTCTCCATTTCTCTCTGTCCTATCCAACAACAATGGCAGCAATAACAACAACAATGACGCTAAACAACAAGGGCAACAAAAGGGAGAAAAAAAGACACAATGCTCCAAAGTGTGTAAACAGATAGATCTCATGTTAATCTCTCTCTCTCTCTCTCTTTCTCTCTCTCTATCTCTCTCTCTACCACATAACTACAATAAAGCCAGAAATGTTAATAATAACAAATAGGATAAAAATCTTTGAAATAATGTATGTATTTATGACCTTAAAGGCAACTGAAATCATGAAGTCATACCCATTTCTCACATGACAAGACTAAATTAACTTTCTGTAGAGTTAATTTCTAGAGTTTGCTAATCACTGGAAGACTGAAATGTTAGAAACTTATTTCAGGAGGACAGGGCAGTGGCACACCGGGTCGAGCATACATAGCGCAAGGCTCAAGGATCCACACAAGGTTTCCACTTTGAGCCCCTGGCCCCCCACCTGCAGGGGAGTCGCTTCACAGGCGGTGAAGCACGTCTACAAGTCTATGTTTTCTCTTCCCCTCTCTGTCTTCCCCTCCTCTCTCCATTTTTCTCTGTCCTATCCAAATAAACACATACACACATACCATACACACACACACACACACACACACACACACACACACACACACACAAATTGAAAACTGGTCACAGGAGCAGTGGATTCGTAGTGTAGGCACTGAGCCCCAGCAATAAACCTGGAGGCAAAAAAAGAAAAAAGAAAAAATATTTCAAAAACTAAGCCATTTTGACTTCATAATAAACTGGGTTATATTATTAATGTCCCTTCAAGTACATGATAATTTACTGGTAATTTGAATGAATCCATATCATAATCAGCAAAATTAAATATATCATGATAAGCAATATTTTAGTAGAATTATGCACTTTTAGAAAAAAGATCATGTATTATACAAGTTTTTCATTGTCTCTGTGATATATATATATATATATAATATATGGTTATATATATATATATATATATATATAGTGTGTGTGTGTTTTGTATATTTAAGCCACAAAAATATTTCCTTTGCTTATAAGAAGTTACTTGAGTATTTATGCATCAGCCTATATCTATTGTTTTCTTTCAGGAGTTTTAGAGTCTAATAAAACTGTCAGAGAATTTTCAGCTGAAATGAATAAATAAGGAGATGCACTTCGTTCTATAAATAAGCTGAGAACATAATAACTTTTTAAAATTTCTCTTTGCCCACACAATAAGCTGAAATTAATTGTCATGCTAATGTGACAAGATTCTTGAGTTTCCTGTGTCAAATCCAACAAGCTCTGTTTACCTGGAGTCTCTGAATGATATTCCTGTAATTTGATTTGTGTGAAATAAAAACTAAAGAACGGGCAGATTAATCCATAACACTTTTCAGTCTTCAATAATTACCAGAGGAGGATGGGAGTCATTAAGGTGAAGTCAGTAGTTCAATCTATTCTTAATAACTTAAGTCTCTCTATCTAAGAAGCACTTTTGTCAAAGAAACATTAAAACAGCTGAAAGTCTGCTTCACAACAAAAGCAAAACAATGGGGCCATTTGTCAAAACTAACCAGTACAGAACTCTCAATATCCCAGCTTGCTGCAGTGGGAAAGTGATCTAAGAAGGCACGCTCTCAAAGAGTAAATAACGGGAATGGTGTTTATGGACACTCCTATCAGTTTGTAG
This sequence comes from Erinaceus europaeus, assembly GCF_950295315.1. NCBI lineage: Eukaryota > Metazoa > Chordata > Mammalia > Eulipotyphla > Erinaceidae > Erinaceus > Erinaceus europaeus. The sequence continues at coordinate 83,234,734 of NC_080177.1, forward strand.
TCATATAAATCACTATTGAATTAATATGAGAGGGGAAAATTGCTTGACTATCTCAAAATAATTAATCAATATTTTAAAAAGAATAAATAGTGAGATCTGTGCTGACTATTCCCTCCCCAGTGCTCTCTCATACTTGACACTTGCCACCCCTACCGCTATATGCTTGGTCTTACTGCAGTAAATCCTATAGTCTATGTTTCCGCCTGTATTTCTCTCCTAGTTTCTTAAGAAAGCTGTAGCAGATATACACCTAGCATTCTAAGTGCTCAGCTACTAATCATACTGGAAAAAAAAAGTGGCAAGATCCTTCCCTTTGCCTCATTTTGGATAGAACATGAGGAGATCATGGCAACTAAGATCAATTGGAAAGAGAAGGACTAATACCGGATGATCTCACTGACAGGTGAAACTTAAAACATCAAAGCCAGAATTTTCAAACAGTAAGAGACAGAGTCAAAGAGACTGAGGGAGTGAGGGAAACACGGCCCTTCCTGGAAACATCATCCAGTGTAGTGACCTGGCTCTCACCTGGTCACAGTGATGACCGTGACAAGGCAGACACAGCTCCCTTGTGTGTCACTTCTGTCACTTATCCCAGGTCCCCACCTCCCTCATCCAGAGCCCCTTTGGGCTGTTGAGTTGCATGGCAGTGTGAGTGCCTGTAAGCTTCCTTTACGGGAACTGAACTGCCACTGGGCCGGAGGCAACTTGGCAGGCTGATGGGATTCCTCCCTGAAACCACCTGGACCTATCATGCCGCCCACATCACTGCAGCAGGGACTTGCTGGTGTGCTTCATGTGCCTGCATCCTCTCAGCCTGCTCATTAGGGAACTGGCCTGGTGCTTCTCACAGCAAGAGCTGCACACACAACAGGCAGCAGCACAGCCACCAGCGGTGTGGTGAGTGCATACTTGTGCACACCTATTTGCTTATTAGCTGCTTTTTCTTTTATGTACTAAGTCAGTTTTCTTTTCAGGGTCTGCTCACTGTCAAGGTTTTTTTGGTTTTGCAGTTTAAAATGGCCCTCAAGCATGGAGTTCAAGTACAACCAATGTTACTAAAGAAGAGGGAGATTGCCTCTTGTGTTAGGGATAAAGATGTGCGTCAGGTAAGCTCCTCAGGCAGGAGTTGTGTCATGGAATTGGCTCCCTGTTCAACACATATGAATGAAAGATATGTCCCAACTCAAAAAGCAACACACTTCAAACGTGGTTAATTATTTCTTTATTTGACAAAATGTCAATAAATACATACATAAATAAATTAGAGGGTTTATTTTGTAAAAGAGATGGTTAAAGAGGGACAAAACAATGTTTCACAAAAAGAAGTTCTTTTAAAAACTGTATTTTTTTATTTTAATGAGAGCTAGATAGATAGACCACAGCACTTCTTAGCTATGATTTATGGTGGTGCTGAGGATTGAACCTGAGACCTTAGACATGGAAGTCTTTTGTGAAACCATTATCCTGTCTCCCTAGCATCTATTTTATGAGGGTTAGTTTATTTATTTCATATGAGTTACAGAGAGAATCTTAAGAGAGCAAAAGAAGTCAGAACACCATTCTGTTTCATGTGACCCTGTGGGTGAAATCAGACTTGCAGATTCTAATCTCCCAGCTGAATTTTTCTCAGTTATATCCTACTCTGCCCTGGCAGCCACCGTGATGTGCATCACATCCCAATTACATATATTTTATTTTATTTGAAAAATATTATTTATTGGATAGAGACAGCCAGAAATCTAGAGGCACGGGGAGAGAGAGAGATGGAGAGAGACAGAGAGACACCTACAGCCCTGCTTCACCACTCACAAAGCTTTCCCTCCCAGGTGGGAACTGGAGACTCGAACCTGGGTCCTTGAATGTTCTCAACCAGGAATTTCACAACCTGGCCCCTCTTTATTTATTTTTTAAAGCAGGTCTCCAGGAGTCTTTCTCTCTTCTCTGTCTCCCCCTCTTGTCTCAATTTCTCTGTGTTCTATCCAGTTAAAAAAAAAAGGGGGGTGGCAACTAGGACCAGTGGATTGGTACTATTGACACTGAGCCTCATCAATAACCCCATAGGCAGTAAGAATGGAAGAAAGGAAGAGAGAAAGAAAGGAAGAAAGAAAGAAAGAAAGAAAGAGAAAGAAAAAGAAAGAAAGAAAGAAAGAAAGAAAGAAAGAAAGAAAGAAAGAAAGAAAGAAAGAAAGAAAGAAAGTGATCTGGAATATCCACCCATCCTGCTTGAATTGCATCCCATTGAGAAATTTAAGAGTTGTGCAATGTAGTGTCTGATTACCCATCTTGGTCCAGGGAGTTGAATTCTGGCCAATTCATGTCTTCTGATCATTTTTTTGTTGTTGGGCTGTTCTTAAATTGGAATGGACTTTAAATATGGAACTACTCAAACATTGTACCAGTCATTATAATTTCAGTATAATATACCTGTGGAACAGTCTGGATAACTCTCAAAAGGCTAGAAATGGATCTACCCTGTGACCCTGCAATTCCTCTCCTGGGGATATATCCTAAGGAACCCAACACACCCATCCAAAAAGACATATGTTCTTGGCAGCACAATGTGTAATAGCCAAAACCTGGAAGCAACCCAGCTGTCCAACAACAGATGAGTGGCTGAGCAAGTTGTGGTCTAGATACACAATGGAATACTACTCAGCTGTAAAAATGATGACTTCACTGTTTTCAGCCGATCTTGGGTGGACCTTGAAAAATTCATGTTAAGTGAAGTAAGTCAGAAACAGAAGGTTGAATATGGGATGATCTCACTCTCAGGCAGAAGTTGAAAAACAAGATCAGAAGAGCAAACACAAGTAGAATCTGAAGTGGTATTGGCATATTGCACCAAAGTAAAAGACTCTGGGGTGGGTGGGTGGGTGGGGAGAGTACAGATCCAAGCAGGATGACAGAGGGCCTAGTGGGGGTTGTATTGTTAAATGGAAAATTGAAAAATGTTACGCATGTACAAACTATTGTATTATTGTCGAATGTAAAACATTAATTCCCCAATAAAGAAATTTAAAAAAATATATACCTGTGAACTATAATTTATGCAATACCATTATATGTGATTAAAACATACTTATTTTTAAATTTTGTTTTGTCTTATTGTATAGAGACAGCGAGCTATTGAGAGGGGTGAGAGACAGAGAGGGAAAGAGACAGAGAGACACCTGCAGCCCTACTTCACCACCCATGAAGTTTTCCCCTGCAGGTGCAAACCAGGGGCTTGAACCTGGATCCTTGTGCACTGTAATGTGAGTCCTTAACCAGGCGGGACACCATCTGGCCCTAACAGTATTTGTATTTTAATGCAGTTAGAATATTCTAATTATTTTCATCAAGAAAATTAGAATAGTTTGAAATTACAGTGAGGTACCACTTTTGGCACACTGAAATATCACATTGCATTCAATCTAATAATTTTATTACTCAAGATGTTCTAATACAAAGAGCATGTTTTTACATATCATGTGATTAAAATATATGCTATAAAAGTTGAACAAGGAATTGTAATATTTAAAATTGATGTCTAAATTTATAAAATCAATAATGTGTACAAGCAATAAAAATTGCAATATGATTCAGAATGATATGAAACTGAAAATATTATTCCAGTTGAATTTTTAGTGGTTTCATGTTATAATTTATTTTAGATATTATCTAAGCTATATAATTTATTTATTTTTTTTACAGATTATTTAAGACAAACGCTAAAGTACTCCTTCAATTACTATGTGTCAGTTCCTTATTTGAAACTGGCAAAGCCCTATTTTCATTTATTTCTGTTCTTAACAGGTGAAAATGACAGTAAAATCAATAAAGAGAATTGTAAGGTCAGGATGAAGAACATTCCCAGTTCAGATCTTAATTTCAGGACCAATTTGCCATGACATCTGTTTAGTCTCTTCATGGAAGTTTAGCAGGTCTGACAGCTAATTAATTATGAAGCCAGATTAGAGGCTGGGCTGACACACTGGCAGAGGAGGATCCATCTTTCGTGTCAACATGTTTTGCTATATTCATTTTCTTAGGCTGAAACACACACCCATAGTAAATCAGTGTTTATCTTTAAACTCAAAAAGGAAATCAAACATGACATGCACAATTACCAATATATTTTCAGAGAAAAGATTCTAAAAAAAAAAAAGAAATGTGAAAATAAATTAGAAATATGTGACATCTGAGGCTTCTCTGTATTTTTAATAAATTATATGCAATGTCTACAATTATTTAAGTCATAAGAGGCAAAAATACAAATAGGAAGAGAATGCATGTGCTCTGATTGTGAATTACATATAAACACAAAATTAAGAATACAAAGTCCAAAATAACAATATTGTTCCTAGGAAAACTTTCGTTATGATCTTTATTCATCATGAGTGGCGCAGAGACTTATTTGGAGCTAGTCAACCTCCCCTATCTCTATGTCTATCAGCATAACATAAAAAATAAATTAAAATAACTTATTTTCATAATTAACTTATTTCAACTTTATATTCTATTAAAAAGGAATGCCAAGGACATGCAATTGTGTGTTTCAAACAGCCTGAGTGGACCTTGAGGTGATCTACTCAGTGACATTCGTCAGAAAATGAGAGACAATTACCAATGGTTTCACTTGCATATGGGTTATAAAGAACCAAATGCAAATGACTGGAAACACAGAAGAAATATCGGATAGACTCTGTGAAACACGTGCCGGTTACCAGAAGCAACACTGAGGTCACTCCTCAGAGGTGAGAGGGATGTGTGCAGAGACTGGTCCTGTTAGTGTAATGTCTCTAGAACTCTGCTGCAGAAAGGGAGAACTAAGTGCCTTGTGGTCAACATGAATAAAACCAAAGGTCTGATTAAATAACTGAGCAGCTGAATAAAAGAGGAAATGCCTCAGGGGCCTGCCACAGTATAACTTCTCAAAAGGATTCTTGTAAACCTGATCATTGGGGATTTGTTTTACTTCTCTACCGGTATTAGTCAGCAGATTACAAATAGAGCTGTATTTTATGTAATTAGTCAGTCAGCCTTTTGCCCATTTGTACATTTACTGAACCTAAAACCTCTCAATTCTTGGCTGTCTCTATTCGATAAAGATAATTAAAAACAATAATGCATAGTTGGGTAGTAGCGCAGCAGGTTAAGCGCATGTGGTGCAAATCGCAAGAACCAGTGTAAGGATCCCGGTTCGAGCCCCCGGCTCCCCACCTGCAGGGGAGTCGCTTCACAGGTGGTGAAGCAGGTCTGCAGGTGTCTGTCTTTCTCTCCCCCTCTCTGTCTTCCCTCCTCTCTCCATTTCTCTCTGCCCTACCCAACAACGACGACAGTAATAATAACTACAACAATAAAACAACAAGGGCAACTAAAGGGAATAAATATATTTTTTTAAAAATAATACAAATACAAATAAAATAAAAGAATAATAATCAATAGTAATTGCTAATTTAGATGCATTTTTATTTTTATAATTATAAACAGCAGAGAGAAAGTTGGCCTCTGAGTCATCACATTTGAATTTCTTTAACTTTTTAATTTTTTTAAACCTTTCTTCGTTAAACATTTCTGGTTCTTATTTGATGATATTGTTTTCTTCACAGAGGTGTATAATTTGTGCCTTTGGTTCTTTGTTCCTTGAAATTCATCTCCACTTGTCGCTCCAAGGCAGATATATTCACAATTGACCTCTAATCACATTCTGTAATTAGCTATTTGCAGTGACAGTGAAATGGTGTTTGTACTGCATGCAAATATCAGATCTCCTCCATCTTAATTCCTATAGAAAAATACTGCACTTGTTTCTTTCGGAAGGAGTCTATTCTTTTCTTAATATTTTTGAGTAATAATTGACAAGATTGTGGGCATAAGAGGGGTATAATTCCATACAATTCCCAACACTAGAGTTCCATATCCCCTCCCCTCCATTGGAAGTTTTCCTGTTCTTTATCCCTCTGGGAGGATGGACCAAAGATCTTTATGGGGTACAGAAGGTGGAAGTTCTGGCTTCTGTCATGGCTTCTCCACTGGACATGGGTGTTGGTAGGTGGACCCACACCCCCAGCCTGTTTCTATCTTCCCCTAGTGGGGAAGGGCTCTGGGGAGGGGAGGTTCCAGGGGATATTGGAGAGGTTGTCTGCCCAGGGAAGTCAGGTTGGCTTCATGGTAGCATCTGCAACTAGTTGGCTGACAATCATTAAGATATAAAGAAGAACAAATTGTTTAATAATCAAGAACCTAAAGGTACAATTAGAGCAGATAAAATTTGGGGTCTTCACGTTAGATGTAGCTAGAAAGTCTACTTTTGGTATATTCCAAAGGACCCATGAATTTCTAATTTTTGACTGAGCCCAAGAGCTAACTACCATTCAGGTAGGCCAGGAGTATTCTCTGGGAAGATGGTGTCAGAATTGAGGGTAGGAATAGAGAGTTGGATATATGCAGAGAGAAGTTCCCAAATATGGGAAAGAATATATAAATACCATTGACTCTAAACCCCATCGATCTGACCCAGGGCCCAAGTCTAATCATATTCATCACAGGAGCCTGTGTGACCTCTGCTTCCCTGTCAGTCTGAGCTCACAGTCCACAGTCGCAGCTGGGAACATTCTAGCCTGGACTCATTTCAGGACCCGTCTTCCTCAACTGGCAGAGTAGGTTGAAGGAGACCATTCTTAGAATGAGGCAGTCATATGTTCCATAAAGCATAATGCTGGCTTGCATAAAGACTCAGGTTCAAGACCCCAGTCCCCAGCTGCAGCAGAGGAGAGGTGCTGTGCAAATAGTGTTATGGGTGACTATGTCTCTTCCTCTCTACCTCCCCTCATTTCTCTCAATTTCTCCTTTTCCTATTCAGTAAAAAGGGGGAAAATGTTGTTAAATAGAGACTACATTTTAAGGTTATCCTTTCAATGGCAAGGTAAGATCTTACCATTTCCTCTTCTGGGCTATCAGCAGATGCTATTCCTGTCTAATCATGGGGTGCTGGATATTATAGACACCGATTATATTTCTCTCTTCAATTATATGCTGAATTATTCTTTTTCCATCTAACAAGGAGTATTTGCCCAAAGGTTGTTTTAATTATACCCTAAAAACCATCTAATTATTTTAACCATTTTCCCATCTTCTTTTTTTTACATTTGTCTTAATCCTTCCAAGTGCAGAATTTTCAATAGGCAAGAAAAGAAAAAAAAAAAAAAAGCACGCAGTGTCATTTAAAATTTTTTCATCTTGTTTTCACACTTCACATTCTAATCTTTCAGTTTGAAGAAGGAGAGATCTATTCCTCAACCTTTCCAATCCTGGGCCTTCCCTGGTGCAAAGGGGAGAATCATGACACAATTTCTGTGAATGATAGTACTGAGAAAGGCAGTGATAGGGAAAACACCCACTTTCATGCTTTATAGAACATACTCTATCTACCCGCTTCCTCAGATTCCTTCCTAAGAACTGCCACAATATACTTAGTGATTTTTGGAAAATAAAACTGGTTTCAAACAAAGTGTCTTATTCAATTATTTTCTTTTAATTTTTAAACCTTTATTTATTTATTATTGGCTAGAGACAGAGGGAGGTTGAGAGGGGAGAGGGAGATAGAGAGGGAAAGAGAGAGAGAAAGACACCTGCAGCCCTGCCTCACCACTCATGGTGCCCCTGCAGGATCCAGGGCCTTGAACCTAGGTTCATGCACATTGTAATGTGTGCGCTTAACCAGATATGCCACTGCATGCCCCCTTCATTCAGTTATTATTTAAGTAACATATGCTTACTGTTATAAACTACAAAGTCAATAATATGGTATTCCTTTGTAATTAAACTAGAAGCCGTATTTTCATGAACGATGGTCTTCTTCTTCTAGCGTTTGCCCTTCTTCCGTAGCCAGTCAGCAGCATCGGGTTGAGCCTGATGTCAAGTTTCGAGACCTCCTTTGAATCTGGAGAGGTGGCAGTCGTTGACTATGTGGGTCATAGTCTGTCTGGAGCCACAGGGGCAGTTCGGGTCGTCTCTGGCTCCCCAGCGATGGAACATAGCGGTGCACCGGCCATGGCCTGTTCGGTAGCGATGGAGGAGGGCCTGATCATAACGTGCTAGGTCAAAGCCGGGTTGACGCTTGCAGGGGTCTGTGATGAGGTGTTTGTTCTTTACCTCAGCTGACTGCCAGCTCTGTTTCCAAGAGTCTGGAACAGAGAAGTTCAGTGTAGGCGTAGGGGACCAGATTGGGTGACGAGACGTCAAGCGTTGGACAGGGTGGGTGAAGATCTCCGCGTATATTGGCAGGTCCGGTCGAGCGTAGACGTGGGAAATGAACTTAGATGAAGCCGCATCCCGACGAATATCTGGCGGGGTGATGTTGCTGAGAACTGGCAGCCATGGAACCGGGGTGGAACGGATGGTTCCAGAAATGATCCTCATGGAGGAATATAATTTGGAATCGACCAAGTGGACATGGGGGCTACGGAACCATCCTGGGGCACAGTATTCTGCAGTGGAATAGCATAATGCCAGAGAGGATGATCGCAGTGTGGAAGCGCTCGCGCCCCATGAGGAGCTGGCCAGTCTTGCCATGATGTGATTCCTCGCGCCCACCTTTGCTGCAGTTTTTATGAGATGTTTGTGAAATGACAGGGTGCGATCGAGAGTAACGCCGAGATAGACTGGCTGGGCTTCATGCCGGATTCTCGTATCGCCAAGCTGCACATTAAGCTCACGCGAGGCCGAGGCATGGTGTAGATGGAAAACAGATGATACCGTTTTTGCAGTGCTAGGGATTAGTCGCCATTTTTTACAGTAATCAGATATCAGAGACATGTCTTTCGTGAGTGTTTCCTCGAGGATGTCGAACTTGGATGCCTGAGTTGCACAGCAGATGTCATCGGCGTAGATGAACTTCCTTGAAGAAGTTTCTGGGAGGTCATTGAAGTAAATATTAAATAGCGTAGGAGCCAGAACAGAGCCCTGGGGGAGGCCACTTGAGACAAGTCTCCATCTGCTAGACTTGTCACCCAGATGCACCCGGAATCTTCTGTTTTGGAGAAGAAACGATATAGTGTTGGCCACCCATGGAGGCAGGCATCTTGAGATCTAGACTAGGAGACCACGGTGCCAGACCGTGTCATAGGCTGCTGTGAGATCAACAAAGACAGCACCCGTCTTTAAATTCTTCTGGAATCCATTTTCAATGTAAGTTGAGAGGGCCAGGGCTTGTTCGCAGGTAGATCTTCCTGGGCGGAAACCAGCTTGGGCGGGTGATAGGAATTTCTCTGTAAGATGAGAAATACGTGACAGAAGCAGCCTCTCAAGGAGTTTGTAACACACCGAGAGGAGAGAAATTGGTCTATAGCTGGCAGCCAGTGTTGGGTCTTTCTTTGGTTTCAGAACTGCTATTATCTTCGCATGACGCCGAACTTTGGGCATAGACTCAGATTCAAGACGTGGGACAGGAATGAAGCGAGCCACTTCTTTGCCATGGGGCCCAGGTTAAGAATGAGTTCTGGGGTGATGTTATCATAGCCAGCAGCTGTTCCTGGTTTAACCCTCTTCAAAGCGTCTTCCAGTTCAGACAGTGTAAAGGGAGAGAGTTTTGGAGATGGACAAGATAAACGGAAGTGGGATGACCACTTGTGGGAAATTTCTCTTTTCCAGACTGGGTCGATCTTAGCATGTCCAACTTGAGGTAGGTGACTGGCCACTGAGTTTGCAGATACGGGAGGATGGGAGACGGGAGGGGGTTGGCTACCGGCACCCAGACTACGATGGTCTTATGTAAAATATCAAATGTTAAGGGTAAAACACAATTGTCTTAAAAGTGCATGTAAATTGATTTCTAGTGAAAAATGTATAAGGAATCTTAAAAGAGATCTGCCTTGTCACTCTGCAGTTTAATAGTTTGGCTTTCTCAGAATACACCATACTCTGTTTGATGCTCTCCCACCTAGTATGGAACAGTACAGAATTCTTATGACATACATTCAAGTATTTCTTTCTTGTGCTGGACTTGCAATGATTAACTTACTTTGTTTTCCATTGATTTGCTTATTTTTTACCCTACATTTCTTTCCACCCTCCTGCATAAAGTGCTATATATTTCTTTGAAGATATATGTAAATTTGTCAGACATGTCCTTTAGAAATGTAAAGATATATTTCTTTCTTTCTTTTTTTTGTACAGTGACCTCTGCTCATAAGTATATAACTTCCTGACTTTACTATTTTAGCTCTCACAATCAAACTATAACGTTTTCAGAGAATATTTTCTTTAAGAGAGAGCAAAATCTATCCTTTCAGAATATTCTCTGTAGGGAACCTTCATGTTGTTTCATTCTTTCTGGCCTTTTTAGTTGATCACATCTTTCAAGTCGATCTCTTTTTTGAACATTTGCTTCTTTGAAAATATTTTCTATTTTCTGACAAATAATTTTCATCTGGATACCCCAGGTGGAGTTAAAAACCACTCAACTAACGATACTGGAAAACTTTTTCTTTTTTGGCTGCCTCTTGGTAGCATTGATCTGATTAGCTTTTCTGTTTATGTATAATTTTCACTGAAAAATCCAAACTTTGACCTATTATTCAATGCTAAAAGCATGCTGTACATTCTTTTGTTCTTGGATAATTCAAACATTTGTTGAAAATAGTGTAGTAATAATTGTTCCTTAGTATTTATTACTATCTTCAGGTACAATGAGAGTCCCAGTCTTTTTAGAACCCAGTCTGCACTGATACACGGTTGCTTGAAACTTGCTTGGCAATGTCTTTTACTGTCTTAATATTCTCATTTATATTTGCCTATAATTCACAATATTAAATATAGTATCATTAGCATTGAGGTGAATCTAGCTTTTGTCGCCCTCTGTTCTAACAACTCTGTTTCTTTAGCATTTAAAGTATACATTTTACAGTTACAAGTTGAGTAAGTGTATCATGTTATCAGTGTTTGTAAACTTTAAAAACTTTTTTTTATTTATTCACTTTTTGTTGCCCTTGTTGTTTTATTATTGTTGTTATTGATGTCATTATTAGATAGGACAGAGAGAAATGGAGAGAGGAGGGGAAGACAGAGAGGGGGAGAGGAGAGAAATACAGATACCTGCAGACCTGCTTCACCGCCTGTGAAGCGACTCCCCTACAAGTGGGGAGTTGGGGGCTTGAACCAGGATCTTTACGCTGGTCCTTGCACTTAGCACCACATGCACTTAACCAGCTGTGCTACCCCCAGACTCCCTGTTTGTAAACTTCTTAAAAGTATTTGTATAGTTGTCATGTTCCATATGACTGATTTTTTAAAATTTATTTTTTTCCTTTTGTTGCCCTTGTTGTTTAACATTGTTGTGGTTATTGATGTCATTGTTGTTGGATAGGACAGAGAGAAATGGAGAGAGGAGGGGAAGACCGAGACGGGGAGATAAAGACAGACACCTGCAGACCTGCTTCACCGCCTGTGAAGCGACTCCCCTGCAGGTGGGGAGCCGGGGGGAGGCGAACCTGGATCCTTACACTGATCCTTGAGCTTTGCACCACATGTACTTTAACCCGCTGTGCCACCGCAGGACTCCCCTAAAGACTGCTTATTTACTAGATCTACCTGATAAGCCACATTGACTTCTCTCTATGTTTTATTTTGTTTTATTATACTCAATGAAATTATATTTTAATTCCAAATACATATGTTGAGAAGTGTAATTAAAACTTGGGCACCCCTGGTTGAGTATCCAGGTTGAGTATCCAAGTGGTGAAGCAGGGCTGTAGTTGTCTGTCTCTCTTGCCCTCTCTGTCTCCCCCTTACCTCTCAATTTCTGACTGCTTCTAGTCAATAAATAAATGAAGATTTAAAAAAATGAAAAAAAAAAAAAAGCAACTGACTCAGTCTAAGAAACATGCACTATTATTTCTGTTTCATCTGAATGGAGAAAACTGTACTTCCTTTTCCTAGATTCTGCCCTTTGGGTTTTGCAGTCTTTAGCATAAAGCTTTTGCTTTCTTGCTATCTTAATGGGCAATTTCTTTTGATGAGACAGCAAGGCAATAATTGCACCCAGAAAGTTGACCAATTTCATTTTTCTTTACCATTTGGAGACCATTTTGTAGCGATAAAAAATAGTATAGTCTCTTTTTTTCACCTTCATGTTTACATTATGGTTATTATTATTTTTTTTTCCAGAGAACTGCTCAGCTCTGGCTTCTGGTGGTGCTGGAGATTGAGCCAGGGAGTTCAGAGCCTCACACAGGAAAGTCATTTGCAGAACTAATGTATTAGCTTCTAGCCTTTTATTCTCATTTTCATTGAATTTACAGGTTGTGAAATATTTTTATCTTTATTTTTCTCCTTCTTTATTTACTTTTATTTTACTAGTGATTTAATAATGATCAACAAGATTGTGGGATAAGAGGGGTACAAATCTATACAATTTCCCACCACCAGAGTTCTGTATCCCATCCCTTCAATTGAAAGCTTTCCTTTTTTTTTTTTTTTTATCCCAAAGGCTTTTTTTTTTTTTTTTGTCTCCAGGTTTATGACTGAGGCTCAGTGCCATCTTTAATTTTTAAAAAATATTTATTTATTTTCCCTTTTGTTGCCCTTTTTTGTTGTTGTTGTAGTTATTATTGTTGTTGTTATTGATGTCTTTGTTGTTGGATAGGACAGAGAGAAATGGAGAGAGGAGGGGAAGACAGAGGGGGAGAGAAAGACAGACACCTGCAGACCTGCTTCACCGCCTGTGAAGAACATCTGTGCTTTTAGTATATTTCTGACCCATTTCTGCCTCCAGTAATGCAGACATGTACACCAAATGTGTCTCAAAAGCCAACCAACCCTTAGGTCTGTTCCTAGGTACCTGACCATCTGCTCTACTGATCCCAGCACTAATGTTACCTGAGTAACGAGGACCATTATTTTCCATTGTATGGCTGAAGACAGAAACTTTACATCAGATGTATGCATAGCCTCCTTTAATCTTTGTATTTTTTCTCTTGGTAGTCACTGGGGTGATACTACTCCAGGGTAACACAGTTAGAGATGGAGCCAGAGAAAGGTGGGGAACAACCTCACAGCAGTGAGATTCCCTCCAGCTGGTGGGTGCTGGGCTCTCATGCCCTTAACTATCAATATGAAAAGAAGTGGCATTGGAGCAAAGGAAGATGGATGCCTTGGCAGTATGTGTAAGAGCAATGGAAAATTTGAAAAGCGGTGAAATGACTCACCTAAAACACAGAAAAATTTTGAAAAACAGCATGACCTCGATTAAAAAAGCAAGCAAGAAAGAGAAAGAATGGAGGGGGGAGGAAAAGGGAGAGGGAGAGGGAGAGAGAGAGAAGGGATACTGGGGTATAAGAGCAAGCATAGTGGTTATGCAAAAGGACTCTCAGGCTCGAGTCTCCAAAGTCCCAGGTTTAATCCCCATCACCACCATAAATCCATAAACCAAAGCTGAGCCTTGCTCTGGGAGATAAAAAACAAAACAAAAACAAAGTATCTAGGAGGCCAGATGTTGCTGCGCCTAGTAGTGCCTACAGGTTTCCTGTCAGTGGTGACAGACAGCTCCAGCCTCAGTCCCCACCTGGGTGGAGGCTTCACAAGCAGTGAAACAGTGTTTCAGGTCTCTCTCTTTTCTCTCCTCCACTCTCTCCCTCTCTCTCCCCTCTGATTTCTCCATCTAATAGATAAATAAATTATTATAAAAGGGAGATAAATAAATTATTATAAATATAAATAAATTATTATAAAAGGGAGATCTTTTGTCTTCTCTTCAAAAAATATCTGTGTATTTATTCTGAGAGAGAAAGCCTTTGCTCAACTCTGTTGTGTTAGTGCAAGAGATTGAATTGGGGATCTTTGGGACCTCAGGCATAAAAATATTTCCTTTAATACTTTGAAGTATCACCCTAGCTTCTTTCTGTATTCACTATTAAACTTTCACACAATCTCCTACTTTTTCGATTTTATTTGTTAATGGTTCTTATGGTAGGATAGAGAGGAATTGAGAGAAGAATAGATGACAGAAAGACAGAGAGATATCAGCAGCCCTGCGTCACCATGTGGGAGGCCTCCCCCTGCAAGTACATAGTCCACAGTACTGTGTGTGTGGAGGGATTGCACCACTGCTGAGAACTCCACTGTCATCTTCTGATGCCATTTGACGTCTAATTGGTTTGTTGTTTTTTTTTTTTTGCCTCCAGGGTTATTGCTGGGGCTCAGTGCCTGCACCATGAATCCACTGCTCCTAGAGACCTTTATTTCCCACCCCCTTTTGTTGTCCTTGTTATGGCCTTGTTGAGGTTATTATGCTGTTGTTGATGTCATTCGTTGTTGGATAGGACAGAGAGAAATGGAGAGAGGAGGGGAAGACAGAGAGGGAGAGAGAAAGACAGACACCTGCAGACCTGCTTCACCGCCTGTGAAGGGACTGCCCTGCAGGTGGGGAGCCGGGGGCTCAAACTGGAATCCTTATGCCGGTCCTTGTGCTTTGTGCCACCTGCGCTTAACCCGCTGCGCTACTGCCTGACTCCTGAAGTCTAATTGTTTTTAAGCATCCTTCTTGTAGACTAGGCTCTTAGCTTCCTGCTTTCCTCATTCACACCATTTCAGCATGATACTCATCATATACTCAAGGTATAAAATGCCTGGCATATTTTCTGTCAGCATTGTGAGAGGTACATTTTTTTTTAATTTTGCTTTTTTCCTCCCTTTTTTCGCTCTTGTTGTTTTAGTGCTATTGTAGTAATTATTGCTGTTGTTATCGATGTCATTGTTGTTGGATAGGACAGAGAGAAATGCAGAGAGATGGGGAAGACAGAGAGGAGGATAGACAGACAGACACCTGCAGACCTGCTTCACCGCCTGTGAAGCGACTCCCTTGCAGGTGGGGAGCCGGGGGCTCGAACTGGCATCCTTATGCTGCTTCCTGCCAGGTGCACTTAAGCCGCTGTGCTACTACCCAACCCCCTGAGATGCGTTTTTAGAGTGGGGGGAGGATTACCTATTTGTTCATAGCTACACCCTTACCCATTTATGAACAAGGACTAGGGTTTAAGCACCCAGTTCCCACCTGCAGGGGGGAAGCTTCATCAGTGGTGACTCAGGGCTGCTGAAGTATCTCTGTCTTTCTATCATCTCTTCTTCTCTCAATTCTTCTTTATACTAACATAAGAAATATTAACAAAGAAAATTTAAAGGGAGGAGATTGTGTAAAATTTTCATAGTGAAAAAAGCCAGAAGCTATTGTCAGACTCATGATGGAATATGTTAAAATAATACTGGGTGATAAAACAACCTAGCACAAAATAAGGATAATTTTTAGAGCTTAGCGTGAGGCCAGGTTTTACCTTTATACATAAATATTGATAAATATTATCAAGATGGTTTTAAGAATGATTGTATAGTATTTTATTTAGCACCTACTGAAATCCAGGAAATATGCTATTTAATAAAATTCTAACTAAGAAAATAACTTCCCCATGCTCAAGAAACACACAGTCTTCTAGGAAAGAGACAAATTGATCAAAACATGGAGCCAGGTGTTGGCACACCTGATTAAGTGCATACACTGCAGTGCACAAGGACCCAGGTTCAAGCCCCCGGTCCCCATCTGTAGTGGGAAAGCTTCAGGAGTGGTAAGTAGAGCTGCAGGTGTCTATGTCTCTCTCTCTCCCCCTCTCTTCCCCTCCCCCTTAATTTCTCTCTGTCTCAATCCAATAATAAACAAATAAAATTTTTTAAAAAGAGAAAAAATGGTTAAAACACAAGGCAGAGAAGTGGTAAGTCTGGTCTGTGGAGGGGGTTATTAGCTATAATATATCTGATCTTGAGAGGATCAAAACTAACTAAGGAACACAGAAGAGATTCCATTAAGACATCGTGCTTGAACTTATGGAAAGAATGTGAAGGAATGAAGCAGAAGAGACTCGCTCTGGGTGGGAAGGGAGAAGTCAAGACAGTAAGTAGTCCTTGACCACTTTATAGGGAGCTTGAGAAGCTCTGCAAGGAATGTGAAATTGTAGGTAGAGGTTGGAAGCCAACTTTTCCTGGTGTCTGAAAGAGATTTAATGGTGAGCCAAGTAAAGGCAAGATGATGGTGATGGGTTTCTGGTTGTGAAATTTAGAACATGTTCAAACACAGAATGTTAAGAGATCACTCTGGTTACTGTGTGAACATCTATGCGATTATGTGATGCTGAAACATTAGTGAGAGGGAAAAGTCAAGGGAAGTGATGAGTAAATCAGCAAACATCTGAAAGAATAAGCAGCTCAAGGGATGGAGAAATGTGTCAGTAGAACAAGGGAAAGACAGAAACAGGCTGGGGGTGTGGATCCATCTGCCAACACCCATGTCCAGTGGAGATGCAGTTACAGAAGCCAGAATTCCCACCTTCTGCTCCCCATAAAGAATTTTGGTCCAGACTTCCAGAGGGATAAAGATTAGGGAAGCTTCCATTGCAGGAGATGGGACAGAGAACTCTGGTGATGGGAATTGTAGGGAACTGTACCCCTCTTATCCAATGAATTTATTGATAATAATTGAATAAAATTAAAAATAAATCAAAAAGAAAAGAGAAGAACTCTTAAAGGGAAACATAAGTGAGATCTAACATTTATAGCAGATAAGATTTAGTGTCAAACAAAAAAGATCCCGGAGCTGTAGAAAGACAGAATCTGCACTATGATCCTGAAACCAGCAATAGAGTCTGGAGGTATTTGGAGTGAGAAAGCATTGAAAATACAGCAGGTGATTGTAGTTACACCTGCTTAGTGAGTGGATGTATTCTAAGAAGCCTGTTGCTTGGTGATTTACCCCCTGTCCCCAACAGCACACTCCACCACACAGGATCAACACACAAGCATCACTGCGCTGCGTGCGGGTTGGTTTAAAGGTTATGTGGTGTGTGGCGACAGAGATGGAGGTCTATTCAGAGGGATAGTTCAGGAGAGTGGTTAGTCCTATAGCAATGGAACTGCAGTGGACAGTTGCAAATCAGTGGTGACAGAGAAGAGGTGATCATCTAGTTTTGCTGGACATGTTTCAACATGGACCCAGAATCAGTAACACTACACAGCTTTGATTTTTCTTCTGGCAAAGACACTGTTGAACACAAGTATTTTCTTTGCCTGATTTTAGAAACAGGATGGATTTAAGACTAGTTTGGCCTAATTGGTGATCACCAGGTCAGGATTCTTAGCTATAGAGAATAGGAATTTAGGGAACCATCATCCACTGTTAGGTCTCTCTATATCATGTGTCCTGTTCTATAATATATATGTATTATTTACAATTATGATGACAAAGCTCTATGTTCTCATAGTGATTAGTTCTGTGTGAAATTAGTTCAGGGTTTTTAGAAAAAACAAAAAACCCTGAACTAATTCACACTAGATTCTCTTGCTTTCATTCCTAAAAATTTCTTCTTATATTTATTTATTTCCTTTTTGGAGCCCTTTTTTATATATTGTTGTTATAGTTATTATTGCTGTTTTTGATGTCATCGTTGTTGCATAGGGCAGAGAGAAAATGGAAAGAAGAGGGAGGACAGAGGGGGGAGAGACAGAGCGCGAAGACAGAGGGGGGGAGAAGCAGACCTGCTTCACCGCCTGGGAAGCGACTCCCCTGCAGGTGGGGAGCCGGCGGCTCGAACCGGGATCCTTACACAGGTCCTTGTGCTTTGCGCCACCTGCGCTTAACTGGCTGCACTACCGCCTGACTCCCGCATACGTTAAATTTTTATAATAAATGTGCGTTGTTGTTTTTGTTACATCAAAGATAATCATTGAGTCCTCATCACGCAACTGCTGCGTATGTTGCTTGGAGCTAAACTTCTGCTGATATAACAAAAAATACAGGGGGAAAAATAGAAACATCTGTCAGAAATCACTGGAGAAGAACAACCCGAACAGGGAGCTTTTCTAGGGTGAGATAACGAGATGAAAAGCCAAATCTGCTTCTCTCCTTGAGTCAATTGTAAATTCCAGACTAAAAGTGTCAGTGTAAAAACTGAGACGCAAGCTGACTTCCAAGAGCCAGAGGGGAGAATATCAGAGTTCCAGGACACGGGAGAGGAGAACATTGTGAACAGCCAAGCTGACTTGGGGCATCACCACCCCGCCATGGATGAGGGAGGCCAGGCAAGAACAGGAGCACAGAGGGAAAGGAGCCTCTTTGAACTCAAGTTTGCCTGTAGCAAAACCGCCTAAGCCTGAATCGTTTCTGGAGGAAGATAGATTTACCTAAAGCTTTCCTTTTTCTCAGCGAAACTTAATACTCTAAAGGTAACAAGAAAATAAGAAGAATTAGCATAGGGAAGAATTACAAAAGGTGTAGACTCTAAATGAACCCTTGAAAAAATCCAGACACACAGATTGTCAAAGATATAAAAATATATCCACACACACACAACCGAGTTTGACAGGATGTTAATTATACTAAAGAAAGTAAAAGCTGCGGTGGAAACAAGACCAGTAACTGGATTTCTAGCATGCATAAAATGGAAGTTTCGGGTTTCTGATGTATGTTAACTGTACCTGTTATAAGAAAGATGTTGGGGCCTGGTGGTGGTGCACCTGGTGAAGTGCTCACAGGAGCGCCTAAGTTTAAGCCCCTGGTCCCCACCTGCAGGGGGAAAGTGTCACTATGATGAAGCAGGACCGCAGGTGTCTCTCTGTCTCTCTCCCTCTCTATCCCCCGTCCCCTCTCAACGTCTCTCTACTTCTATCCAATCATAAATAAATGGATAAAATATTTAAAAAGAAAAGCAATTCTTAAAAATATGTGTTTAATGATTAGTTGTTAGTTCCCACCAGTGAATGGGAGACAGGAGTGAGAGATGCAGATGGCCATATAAGCATCCCTCTATTTTGAATGGTTTTGAACAGGGAGCCAAAGGGCACAAGGTGAAGTGTGTGTGTGTGTGTGTGTGTGTGTGTGTGTGTGTTCACTCCTTCCATTGGGAGGGTAGCTGCATGCTGCCAGTCACAAGGGTGATTACTCTTTCCTAGAACCTCTGAATGCAACGCTCCAAGACACCTTTATTTGAATCCAGTGAGGCCCATCTGAGAGTTCTCAGTTCCCTAAATTAAATGAATGAATCTGTGTTGTTTCAAGCAAGTATGTACTTTTCCTAAAGGCAGTAGGAAAGTAACTTAAGATGCCAGTAAATGGTCTAGTTTTACAAATCAGAATACTGGGGACTCGGGCGGTGGCGCAGCAGGTTAAGTGCACATGTCCAGAAGCGCAAGGACCAGCGTTAGGATCCTTGTTTGTGCACTCTGCCACTGGAGGAGGCCGGGTCCTGCCTAGAATGTTCCCAGATATAGGGATGCAGAGGTTACACAGTCTCTTTTGCTGAATATAGGCCCCATACCCATAGCCTATCAATAGGGTTTACAGTTAAAGACACTTATATACCTTTCCCATATTTGGGAGCTACTCTCTCTCTCTTTCCTGATTCAGCTTTCTAGTCCTATTTCTAACTCTGACATCACCTGTTAGCTCTCAGGTTCAGATAAAAATTAATGAAGTCATGGGCCCTTTAGAATAAACCTAAAATAGACCTACTAGCTTTTTCCAAAATGGAGACTCCAAATCTCTCCTGCTCTATTCTTACCTTTATTCCTACTTATTAAACAATTTGTTCCAATTTCTATAATAATGCTCTTCAGCCACCAAGCTGAGCACTTAGTTGAATGTGAGAAAAAAAAAAAAAAAACCTGCACCAAGTGTAAAATAACCTGCTATTCTTTTAAGGCATGCGATATTTCTCTGAAAAGAATTTAAACAAATTAAGTTGCTACTATTTATTTGTCAAATTATTTAAGTTGTTTTGCAATTCCACTAAGTTTTCAGAAGTAAGAGGAATAGGAGGGGGAGAGGAGAGAAGGAGGAGCAGAGGAGGAGAGAGAAGAGTATGAAATGAGATAGGAAGATATTGGAAATAGTAACAGAAATGAAGATGGATATACAGAAGACAAAAAGAATTATCAAATGCAAATTTCTCATAACAATGATATTATATACTCATATATTTTAATTTCTGTACAAAAACACTTTATATTCCAATCACTGATTTAATAGTCATCCAGTCATTTCATAATTCTCAATATTTTACATGCTGATAGATTGGTATATGATCTTCTATCTGACACTGTCTCATCATTTCATCCTTCATTTCTCCTTTCTTTTCCTTTAACTGTGCTCTAAGGTTTCGTTTCCCAGGAGATAAAACTTGATTTTCCTTGTTCATTCATTCTGATTAGCTTTCTTCTGCTTCCAGCTACCTTCAGAATTTCCCCCATATGCCTTATGGGACATTAAGTGAATTATCTCCAACTTATTATATAATCGAGCCCCAAGACAAAAATAAATAGCAACACAGGAAAAATCATTTAAAATATCTACTCTATAATTATAGCTCTAACACCTGAAGTGGCTTGCACCTGAGTATATGTAAAATAGTTATTTAAACAACAACAACAACAACAACACAAGTGCATTAGTAAGATATTTCAGTCTGAAAAGCTCCTCTCTCTGGGTTCACAGTGTCATTCTATACAGATAAATATACGGTGAATTTGGATAAAAGTCACGGTGAAGTTGATTCTCCTTTCACATGAGTTAATAGTCCTTTTGTAGTTGTCTCCTCTCAGGAGCAAAACATCTTTTTGAATTCTTCTGTATTGGCGTAAATGAGCGCAAGATGGGAAAATCACTTGTATTTACACATAATGAGACTCTTGTCGTCCTTTGGGATATTAATCTATCAATCTCAATAAGCGAGACCTGGAGAAAGAGCCTAGTGTAGAGTAAAGTAGGCCTAGGATGACACTGACATCACGTCTAAGGAGACAGTTGCTATTTTGAGCACGGTGGGTACCTCAGCAAGGACTCGGAGACTTCGAGAAACTGACCCAGGTGTTTGACTCATGTGCGCACCCATCCTGCAGTTTGAAAGCAGTAGGGAAAACAAAGAGAACTCTACTCTGACAGGGATATGTTGTCATAAATTACTTTTCCTGGGAGGATATCATCAATATATTGTAAAAGGATTAAATAGATTTACTAAAGAAAATAGCTTCTTATTACATGTTGACAATTGATTTTTACTGTTGTGTTATTTTGAATCGTTTATTTTTGGATAGAGACAGAGAAATTGACAAGGGGGAGATAGAGAAGGGGAGAGACAGAGAGACACCTCCAGCCCTGCTTCACCACTCATGAAGCTTTCTTCCTGCAGGTGGGGACCAGGGGCTTGAACCTGGGTCTTTGCACATTGTAATGTGTGTGCTTCACCCGATACACCACCATCTGACCCCTACCATTGCTTTTTAGAACTAGGAAACTTAACTGTCTAAACTTACATAAAGCATATGACCATTCGATGTGCATTATAAATTAGCGGTAACTAAATTAAGTAATTTTATTACAATAAGCATAATCTAGGTATTCAGATTCAGGGTTAAGGATATTCAGAAGAAGTTTTCTCCAGATTAATGACTGGATATCTCTTTAAAAACAAAGAGTCAGCTGGCCTCACAGAATTTAATTTAAAACATTTTCTAAATTTTATTTATTTAAATCTTTTGAAAGAGATGCAGGGAGAGAGACATACAGAGAGAGAAACACCAGGGCAGTGCTCAGCTTTGGTTTATGGTGGTGCGGGGGATTGAACCTGGAATTTAGGAACCTCAGGCATGAGAGTCTGTGTACATAACCATTATGCTGTCTCCCTCACCCCGGACACATTTTTCTAAATCAGAAAGGAGATTCTGTCATGTTCATCCCTCCTTAAAT
Organism: Erinaceus europaeus; assembly: GCF_950295315.1. Lineage (NCBI taxonomy): Eukaryota > Metazoa > Chordata > Mammalia > Eulipotyphla > Erinaceidae > Erinaceus > Erinaceus europaeus. Next base: position 83,256,497 of record NC_080177.1, read on the forward strand.
TTACAGCGTAAAGTCAGTATCATAAAAAGCAACATGGTGTAGTTGCTGTCTGATCAACCTGAGAAATAAAAAGGGAGGTGACAGGACACATTTTGAGGACCTGTTTCTTAAAAGTTACTTATTTGTTTTCTTAGCACTTCCCAGTTTACTAGTCTCAATTTTGATGTGAATTTTTAAGAATAATCCTGGTTCTGCTTCATACTATTTTATTTATAGTGATGTATAAATACTGAAAATATACTACTAATTTTGAATTGTCAGTAATCTTTACTTTGTGAAATTTTTGTTATTGCTGCACACTAAGCATGAGAGCAGGAAACTCCCCTGTGAGCATTCAGGTTTTATTTGTTTTGTTTTGCTTTTTTCTTCTTGTGTTCAGGGTTAACGCCAGGACTCAGTGCTGCCACTAATAATCCAGTGCTCCTGGAGGCCATTTTTCCCGTTTTGTTGCCCTTGATGTTGTTATTGTTGCCGTTGTTGTTGTTGTTGGATAGGACAGAGAGAAAAAGGGAGAGAGTCAGGGAGGACATAGAGGGGGAGAGAAAGACAGCTGCAGACCTGCTTCACCGCCTGTGAAGTGACTCCCTTGCAGGTGGGGAGCCGGGGGCTCGAACTGGGATCCTTGTGCCGGTCCTTGCACCTCTTCCATGTGTGCTTAACCCACTGCGCTACCGCCCGGCCTGGAACTTTCAGTTTGTTTCGGATGTTTCCTTAAGTCGTATGCTCTTAATTATTTCCATGCTGACCCTTTTACTTGCTTAGCTATCTTCCAGTGATTAAATACTTACCCCTTCCTGTGGTGATGTCATGTTAATTTTGGTAATTAAGCATTAGAGGGATATGCTGCTGTTGTTATTGTTGTTCGTTTTCTTCTTCTCTTTAATATTATATAGATGTAGATTATAACTAACATGTGTAATATAGAATATTACATATATTTTATGTAATATAATATATATTGCATATCTATATAATAGAGAGAGGGGAGAGCAGGAGATGTATCCTTATATCTTTGGAATATATTTCTCCATTTTATTACATGTCATATTCATTTTTTATTTCAATAAAATGTCTTGAATAAATTTCCTCAATAAATGATTGAATAAGTTTGAAATACCATTTAACTACTGGTTCATTTTAAACTACCATTTTATTATTTATATAAAGTAAATGAAGATTTTGGTTTTTACTTTCTGTCATGAAAACCATTGTAATTTCACCATGATTTGTGGGGTTTTTTTTTCCCACTAAAGTTCCCTTACCACTTCTTAACATGTGCGTCAAAATGAACTATTGATGTCCTTTACTAAATACTGTCATCCCAAGGAGAATAAATCTTGAATTGCAGCTTTCTGATACTATTAAATAAAGTTAGCCCCTTTATCTTCAGATTAAATAAGCAATATTGCACAGTAGTCGAGAGTAAGGACACTCTGGCTGTGCTGTACCACCCATGGTAAACTACTAAAAATTGTGTTTGATTTCCTTCAACATGGAATAGGGCCGATAGTGATAGCGATACCTTTCCTTAAGGTGTTCCGGGGATCCAGTATGTGTCTGGGCTGGGCAGCTAGGTGAGCCTGCTGCATGTGAGGCACCAGAGCCTGGGTTCAGTCCCTCCGTCTCCTCATTGCTGGGGTCAGTGGGGCTCTGCTATTCCTCCTCTCCCACTCTCATTGTTTCTCTCATGATATATAAGTAGATAAAAATTTAAAAGATATGTTAATATTTGTTAAACGCTCACATGTCTGACACCTAAGAAGTGTAGACCTAGTAAGTATAGATCTTTAATTCACTTAGTCTGTGGTGAAGGTTCATTTTCCAACGGTATCCTAAACCAATAAAAAAATGAATCATTTAATGAATAAATAACAATTCTGAGGACTCGGGGCTGGGTGGTGCTTGCTTGTAACAATGTACCAGTGCCAATCTGCAGGGCAGAAGTCTCACAAGCTTTGAAGAAGCGCTGCAGGTATGTCTCTCTCTATATCTCCTCCTATTCTGTCTGTCACCCTCTATCAACAAAGAAAAAAAATATCCTGCAGGGTGGAGTGGATTTGTTCAGGGACCAAGACCAGCAAATGATCCTGGTGGCAAAAAAAATGAAGGCTAAGTACTCTGGGAATAATTGCATAGACGACTACACATACACAAATAATACATCAGAGAATATAAATTAGGGTGATTGAACTGTACACACTGCCTGATTTAGTTCCATTTACAGCTGCTATAAAGAAGCAGGAGGTAGTATACAGACCGTAAACAATAGGAAATCTTTCTTTGGGGGCCATTTTAATTCCAGTTCCATGCTTTTCATTTTTTTTTTAAAATAACTATTGCCTTGCAATAGAAATTGAAGTTGGGAAGCAAGAAAATAATCTGATAATTTACATAAATGTATGTTTATATTTACGCACAATTTATATTATTATATGCTGTTATATAATACTATGTTTATAGTATATAAATACTATATATAGTAATAATATAAATTTTATATAAATAAAGTTCTGTGTTGTAAGACAGTAGTGCTTAGTATCGGAGGGAATTGTTTCCAAACTAAGGGTCTGTAAACCTATCTGAGCACTTAAAAAAGGGTTTTTTTTAATTAAAGGGTTTTTGTAAATTTCTTTATTGGGGAATTAATGTTTTACATTCCACAGTAAATACAATAGTTTGTACATGCATAACATTTCTCAGTTTCCCATATAACAATACAACCCCCACTAGGTCCTCTGTCGTCTTTCTTGGATCTGTATTCTCCCCACCCACCCACCCCAGAGTCTTTTACTTTGGTGCAATACGCCAATGCCAGTTCAGGTTCTACTTGTGTTTGCTCTTCTGATCTCGTTTTTCAACTTCTGCCTGAGAGTGAGATCATCCCATATGCATCCTTCTGTTTCTGACTTATTTCACTTAACATGAATTTTTCAAGTTCTATCCAAGATCAGCTGAACATGGTGAAGTCACCATTTTTTATAGTTTAGTAGTATTCCACTGTGTATATATACCACAACTTGTTCAGCCACTCATCTGTTGTTGGATACCTGGGTTGCTTCCAGGTTTTGGCTATTACAAATTGTGCTGCCAAGAACATATGTGCACACAGATCTTTTTGGATGGGTGTGTTGGGTTCCTTAGGATCTATCCCCAGGAGAGGAATTGCAGGGTCATAGGGTAGGTCCATTTCTATCCTTCTGAGAGTCTCTAGACTGTTCTCCACAGAGGTTGGGCCCATTGACATTCCCACCAGCAGTGTAGGAGGGTTCCTTTGACCCCACACCCTCTCCAGCATTTGCTGCTGTTACCTTTTCTGATGTCTGACATTCTCACAGGAGTGAAGTGGTATCTCATTGTTGTCTTTATTTGCATTTCTCTGACAATCAAGCTCTTGGAGCATTTATTCATGTGTTCTTGGCCTTTTGGATCTCTTCTGTAGTGAATCTTCTGTCCATGTCCTCTCCCCATTTTTGGATGGGGTTATTTGTTGTCTTGTTGTTGAGATTTGCAAGCTCTTACATATTCTGGTTATTAGCCTCTTGTCTGATGTATGGCATGTAAAAATCTCCCATTCTGTGAGGGGTTTGGGTAGTGGTTTCTATAGCTGTGCAGAAGCTTTTTAATTTGATGTAGTCCCATAGGTTTATGCTTGCTTAGTCTTCTTTGTAATTGTATTTGTTTCACTGAAGATGTCTTTAAAATGTATGCAGAAAAGAGTTCTGCCAATATTTCCCTCTAAATATCTGATAGTTTGTGGTCTGACACTGTTGACCTACTGCCTGACTCCCATGATTTTTATTTTTAAGGGAAAATTTTAACGTGACTCAGGCCTGGAAATATCAACAGTCATGACTAATTCCTTGTATTTGGTATCTTCCTTTAGTATTTCTTTCCAACTGTGAAAGTGTATCAATACTATTAGCTTGTAGATAATGATATAGACAAATATTACTTTATTTGATTTTGGAATATATATATATATAGATAGATAGATAGAGAGAGAGAGAGAGTGCTAGAGATGGTTGATAGATGAAGAGAGATAGATAAATAAACCATAGCACTGTTCAGCTCCAGTTTATGATGGTTAAGGGGATTAAACCTGGGTCTTTGGAGCCTCAGGCATGAATGTCTTTTTGCATAACCATTATAGTATCTCCCTGACCCCAGTTATAAACTTTTATTTGGTACTGAGTTTATCTCAATTCATCATACTGAAATATGGGAGAGAATGAGAAAGAGAGAAAAAGCGACAAAATAGGTGTAGTGTTGTCATTATATATCGCAAGCCAACTGCCACCATGGTTTCTGTTTGTTGGTGGAGGGCAACGTCGTTTGTTAGTTTGAGAGCTGTAACATAGGTGCCAGGGGCAATGCTTATTGGTCCTATAAGACTAATCTGGGACAGCTAGAGTCATCAGATTTCTGCTCTGTGGTCTACACAGACCAAATAGGCATATAAAGTGGAGTTGTGACCAGAAGAAACAGCTGTCTTGATCCAGCTACACTTTCCCTAGGAATGAAGACTTTAGTTTGTGACAGAGACAGAAATTGGGAGGGAGAAGGGAGAGAGAGAGAGATGATGAATGGATGGAGAAAGACACCTGCAGCATTACTTCACTGCTTATGAAGCTTCCCCTCTGCAAGTGGGGTCTGAGGACTTAAACCCAGGTCTTCTCATGATAACATATACCCTATACCTGGTGCACCACTTGCCTGGTCCTATAACTTTTTTAATTTGATTGTTTTTATTTCATAGAATTGATTTTTATTGAAAGATATTGTTTTGCAAAACTGTAGTTGCCCCGTGAGTCAATTTCATACGTCACCTTACAATAAGCCCTTCCACTAGTAGAACCTGGTGACTGTATAGATTTGCAAAGGTCACCTTGATATTAGAGAAAGTGACCAGCTAATAACTAAAACACACAGCAAATAAATGATTGCATATTCATTTGGGGGCTACCTCTATAACTTGGTTCTAGTTAAACTATCAAACTATTGGAACTAATCCTGGTCATGATTGTTCTCAGAAACTTCATTGAGGTGCCAAATGATCCTCTCTCTATTAAGCTCCACTAACAATTTAATTGTATTTTCTAAGTGGTGTAAAAGCTATGCATTCCATGGAAACCGTAGTATAACTGTTTGACTCTTTCTGGATAAAGGACTGTGTGGCGTGATTCTCCTCAGTGGTGCTGAGTAGAACCAGAGGACAACAGGGAGTTGTGGTCACCATCTCACTTTAACTTTGATCTTCATCCTAAAAGAAATGATGGTTCCGAGCGGGGGGGGGGGGGGGGGAGCTGAGCAGTAGCGCAGTGGGTTAAGCGCACATGGCGCAAAGCATAAGGGCCGGCTCAAGGATCCCAGTTCGAACCCCCAACTCCCCACCATGGGCTATGAAGCAGGTCTGCAGGTGTCTGTCTTTCTCTCCCTCTCCCAGTCTTCCCCTCCTCTCTCGATTTCCCTCTGATCTGCCCAATAACAATAGCAATGGCAATGATAACAATAATAGCAACAAGGGCAACAAAATGGGGGGGGATGGCCGCCAGGAGCAGTGGATTCCTAGTGTAGACACAGATCCCAAGCCATAACCCTGGAGGCAAATATATATATATATATATATATATATATATATATATATATATATATACTGATACCATCACTGTAGAGTTTCCGTCATCATAATTTTTCATTAAAGTAGACTGAGAAAGTTGGTGTGTGTGGGTGTGTGTTAGTAAACTTCCTACAAAAATGACCTAGAGATTTAATTTTATATTTGCTTCGTTTGCCCTGGAGGAAACTATAGTCCAAGGAAGTCACCTGACATTGAATTTAGAATCATAGCTTATAATTAGGATTCAATCATCTATATCCATGCATCTCTTCTGAAACATTTACTTATTTATAATATTTAACCTTACTCTTTAGTACTGTTCTTCACCTTTGAGCATTTGTTCATGTTTGACATTTGCTTTTTTTCTATCATAATAATTGTTAATCCTTTATATTCACAGAGATGAAAGAAAATATAAGATGTGAAATCAAGTTAGAATGTCGCATCACTTTTATTTTGTTGCTGAATAAGGACTAGTAATAGTTTACATCTTATGTCTGTGAAAGGTATCAGTTTAGTTTTCATAAGAAGACGAACACTAGCATTTTAGTAGTAATAACAAAACCCACTGTGAAGCAATTCTCATTTTCTTCTAGGAAAACTTGTGAAATATAGATTTTACTTATTTATTTTTTGCCACCAAGGTTATTGGAGGGGTACTGCTGTGTCTGGTTGTCTAGTCTACCATGCCTGGTGGCCATTTCTTCCTTTTTCTTTTTAATTTATTTAAAAAATTATCTTTATGTGGGAGTCGGGCTGTAGCGCAGTGGGTTAAGCGCAGGTGGCACAAAGCACAAGGACCGGCATAAGGATCCCGGTTCGAACCCCGGCTCCCCACCTGCAGGGGAGTCGCGTCACAGGCGGTGAAGCAGGTCTGCAGGTGTCTGTCTTTCTCTCCCCCTCTCTGTCTTCCCCTCTCTCTCTCCATTTCTCTCTGTCCTATCCAACAATGGCAACAACAATAATAACTACAACAATAAAACAACAAGGGCAACAAAAGGGAATAAATAAATAAAATAAATATTTAAAAAATTATCTTTATGTATTGGATAGAGACCACTGGAAAATGAGAGGAAGGTGGGAATAGAGAGGAAAAGAGACAGAGACACACCTGCAACCCTGCTTCATCACTTGCAAAGCTTTCCCCCTGCAGGTGGGGACTCGGGGCTCAAACCTGGGTCTTTGCACATCGTAACGTGCGCTTAACCAGGTGGTCTACCACCATGCCCTTTTAATTTCTATTTTATTATATAGGGCACAGAAAAGTTGAGAGTTGTGGGACAGAGAGAGGGAGTGAGTGTGTGAGGAAAGGAGAGAGAGAGAGAGGCTGACTTGTAGACTGCTTCACTGTCCTTGAAGCTCCCCCCCCCCCACCCGGACAGGTACAGATCAGTGACTTGATCTTGGGTCCTTGTACACGGTTATATGTGCACTTAACCAGGTGTACCACCACCTAGCTCCAGATAGGAGATTTTCTGTTTATCTTTAATTCGATTTTGGTATTTTACCTCTATGAATTTTCTGTCATCTAAGTGACTATTTACTTAGAATAAAGTTTTTTATAGTATTCACACATGTAGTGATTCTCTTACCATTTTTTTTAGTTTTAACTTTGTAAATTCATATTCCCAACAAAAGCTCCAAATTGATGATTACTTTAGTCAACAGCTGTGAACTTCATTTTTTTTCACAAAATAGCTGTTGTTAATATTTCTTTATTTACCATATCTCTGTTACTTACTTTATTGATTTCTGATCCATCCTTCATATTTAGTTCTGAAGCAAAGTAGATGAGTCTGTTAATCCAGTTGATTCTAAATGAATAATGGCATCTACTTTTACTAATAGAAACTTAGGTATAAATCAACAGGTCAAACGCTTTCTCTTCTGACAACCATTCTAAACTAGGCATGTTCTACTTTGATTCTTGAGGGTGAGTCTTTGTGTATAGGCTGGGCAAGTTGACTGCTAGGTGGTAGTCATACATTCTTTTAATTTAACTCACCTGCTCCTTTTCTGTCTACTTTCTCAGTAGATTATTGATATACTATTTGAAAAATTCCAGTTATACCTATCACATTATCAGATCCTTGTATTTTAAAGTTTTTAACTTCTATATGGATTTTTATTGTTAATGTGTGTGCATATTTTTGCTTCATTATTTCTTACTGGAGGGAATCATAGTTTATAGTCAACAGGAAATACAGTTGTGTAAAATTTATCATTTTGCTGCAAAATGCTCTAGTTCCCCACCCTGCCTGGGTCCTCCTCCACCATGCTGCACCTCTTCTGACTCCAATGCTCCTAGGACAATCTTTTTTGTTTTTTTTTTTAACAGGAAGTGAGTGGTAGAGAAATCAAGAGAGGCAGGGAGAGAAGTAGAGATACTTCCTGCTTCACAGCCTGTGAAGCCTCCCCTCTGTGGGTGGGACCAAGGCTTGGACATAGCTCCTTAGGCTGGACACCTGTGTGTGTTCAACTGTGCTCAACTGTGCCCGCCACCCTGCCTCTCCCTTTCCTTTGAACTTCTTACCTTCAACCTCAAAGGTTTTGCATATTTCCCTAGTGTGAAACTATTTGCCCAGTGAGAGCATCTAGTAGATTCACATTTTCTGATGTTATAGGTATATTTGTATTTATGCCTACTATTCACGATTTAATTTTATTTGCTTATTTATTATTGGATAGAGACAGAGAGAAAGTATGAGCGGAGGGGTAGAGATGGAGAGAGACAGAGAGACAGAGAGACAGAGAGACAGCTGCGGCCCTGTTTCACCACTAGTGGGCTCGGGAGTACTGCGTCCAGGTCCTTGTGGACTGTGATGCGTGTGATGTGTGCACTGAACCAGTTGCACCATCACCTGGTCACCCCACTCCCCTAGTTATTTCAATTTGCCTCATATAGTGGGTTATGTTTCTCCTTTCCTGAAACACTTAAATATTTTAGAGGATAGTTTAATTCATTGTTTTTAAAATAAAGTATTTGAACTATTTTAAAATTTATTTATTTATTTTTTAATTTACTATTGGTCAGAAACAGAGAAATTGAGAGGGGGGTGGATAGAGAGGGAGAAAGACAGACAGACACCACTTGTGAAGCTTTCCCCCTGCAGGTGGGGATCAGGGGCTTGAACCTGGGTTCTTGAGTGTTGTAATGTGTGCAGTTAACCAGGTGAGCCACTGCCTGGCCCCGCACTCTTTTCTCAGTATTTTCCTCCAATATTTATGTACCCTATTCGTGCCAGTGAGGCGACTCACCTGGACCGACCACTGCCCTTGGCTATGGATAACTAGCGTCAGAATCCAGACTCCCACACCCTGCTGGAAGCTCCAGTAATCTGTTACCTTTTCTCTCTTCCTCTGTCTGTCTCTCTGTTTTTATCTGAAAAAGTCCACCTGCAGCAAAATTCCTGAGTAAAGAATTAAGTGGAGGTACATGTTCAATTATGGTAATGCCTGTATGCTGGTGACTTGTTTTCTTGGCAGTAAAAGCTTTGATTCAGTCCAGTCCCTTTGGAGAGACTCTGATAAGCCAGGTTCTGTCAATGGGCCCTCTCATTTCCATTTTCCTGACTCCTAAGACTTTATGAGCCTTTTTTTTTTTTTTTTCCTCATGGAGACTTTCCCTTTTAAAGTATGAAACAGTGAACCTTTTTTTTTTTTTTTTTTTTTAGTGGAAGCAAAATAGGGAAATTTAGGACAATGGAAGACGGTTAATTCATATAACTACATCACATCAAGAATTGAGCACATGTAGGCTGACGAGATAATAAAATACAGAAAATCAAAAGCTTCCCTCTATTCCCCATCTCTGATTCTTGGCATTTTATTCTCCCAGCGGCTGGCTCCACACAGCTACAAATATGGTTGCCAGCATGATTTGCACAGAACAGAAAGTTCAGCTGTGTAAAGGAAGCATTTCCTCTGCAGACCGTCACATCTTGGTGGTGGGTGAGATGTGGAAACACAATTTAAAGAGGGATGGAATCATCCATATAAAAGATCATCTACAGTCTTATATACTAACACGACCTCAATAAGAAGAGAACAAATGAAATAAAATAAGCCTTAAAAAGAAGAAAAGAAACAGCTTTTTCTAAGCATTATCTTCACCTGACATTTTAAGTTACTATAAGAAAATATTTGAGAAGCTACAAATGATTAGAGTATGCTAATTTTCAGAAAATGAATAGTAGAAAATGAGCTATGCTCATTAATATTATTCTTTTGTATGTGGTATTAAATATTCCATGATTAATTAAATCAGATAAAAATTTCCTTAAATTGAGTTAGTCAGAGATAGGCTAGTCCAGATATATAATCATGAAATTCATTATACTGAATTCAGAGAATATAGATTAAGCAGTAAGTATAGATTTATGGATTAAACAATAAGCATACAGGTGATATAGAAAGAAATTATGATTAAATAGATCTGGTGATTTTAACAGAAAATGTGGTTAAACCGTTGAATGCTAAAGAGCCTTTGCCTGTGCACCATCAGGCAGCTCAACTTTCAATCCGTTTTTCCTTGTGCGGCTCCCACGTTTTAACCACTGGCCCCTGAAGCACTGGGGCTGTGCTATTTCCCTGTCTGTCTGTCTATCTACCATCTGCCTGGCATCTTCATTTCTCTGTATCAGAAGACAGTTTACTAGGAGCGGTGAATTCCAAATCATCACAAATTAAGAAAATATATACATCATCCTCTGACACACTTGAAAAATGGCAAGAACATTACAGAGAATATAGGTGCAGGGTAGAGAGCATAATGGCTATGCCAAGAGACTCTCATGCCCGAGGCTCCAAAATCCCAGGTTCAACCCCCCACACCACCATTAGCCAGTTCTGAGCAGTGCTCTAGTAAAAGTAAAAAAGAAAAATACGGAGAATACCAAACATACAATTTTGTGCTTTATAACTATAATGATTACATAAGTCAGAAACACACTCCAACTTAAAAAAAATGAAAAAAATTAGTAAAACTTGGGTAGATGTAACTATACAACATAGAAATAATTTCAAAATTTCTTGGTTTTTATCCTTTCCCGTTTTCCTCTATACTGAGAAAAATCTGTGGATGGTGACTTTGAAGGAGCACTTCATCCAGGATGGCTATGGAACAACAAACAGAGACAGGAAAAGGGTCCCTCTCAGTTAGCACCTGTCCAATAGCAGATCTCCAGTGGTCTTGCACTCCACACATACTAGAATGGTGTTTCAAGATGACAGGTAACACTTGATGATAAGCTTGTAGGGTAGTAAGAAGCCTTTCTATTGCCAGTGAAACTTACAAGTCCTTTTTCAAAAGTTTGACATTTTCATAAAACTCTGACCTACCTGTAAATTTTACTTCTATTAACACACCCCCAAAGTAGAATTATGACAACAAATATATCTTAGATAATGATTTTCATTGTAGCACTGCTTATGATAGGTTGGACATAACCAAAGGTATATTCATCGGTGTAGGAATAGGTCATTAAAATAGAACATATTCATTCATATAGTAGAATACTCATCGGCAAAAAGGGAAAAATATGCATGTTACCGTAGAGATGCACTGGCACTGCTAAAAGCTATTTTGGTGAGAAATAGCTGTAGACAACAAGCAAATATAAAGTATGATTCTATTTCGATGAATTTCTACAGAAGGCAATACATATTTCTGATGATAGATTTAATATCTTTGAGTTGAGAGTGCTGAAATTGAGGAGGAGACCCATAAAGGAACCCTGTGTAGTCCATATCTTAATAAGGGAATCGGTTACATAGCTGTGTTATAGCTAGTGGATATGAAGTATTTGATAGAAAATGGCGTCATCAGAACATATCAAAATAAGCAAACCCTGCTGACTTTACTCGTGAATTTCATTTTATTGGGAGAATTCATAATTTCCTGTCTGATTGCTGGCACCTGGTAGAGTTTTTAGTTCTTAGGATCTTTTCTGTTCTAACACATCAAAACCCCAGCACCCTTTTCATCCCCACCCACCACCAATGTCCCTGTCGTTCTTCTTGTGGGGAGGCCTCTTCTCGGGTGCAGACTCCTGGCGTGCCCACCCTGTTGGGCAGCAGATGTGGGGCTCTCGGAGAATGTCACCCGAGGCAGCGGGGGCTGAGTTTTATGGGACTCACTCTGTGTCCGCGACAAGAGATGACCCGGAGACCAAGCTGGTAGCAATGATCCGTTTATTGATCAGAGAGGCCAGGCTTTTAAGGGGTTGCAGAAGGAGGTAGCTTGTTTATGCCATACTTGGTTAGAGCAGAAAAGGGGCAGAGAGAGGGAAGGGGTTGGGAAAACTCTCAGGTGAGTGATCTAAGGAATGAGGAAGCTGGGCTTTGATGTGCATGGGTGTGGGGGTCCTTGAGTGTCAGGAGGGTGAGGTTTGGTTATCGTCTTATTCAGAAGGGCAAGAATAAAGAAGTGAGAAAGGGGCCTCTGAGAGCATCTGTGTGAGCAGGAGAGCCGTTCTGGGAATGAGGAAGTAGGGTTATCCATGGCTAGCAGACAGAGAGGTGTCCTGAGGGTGGAGAGAAGATGGGTCAGGTATGGTAACTTCTGGTAGCTTTTGAATGAGCAGACCATTTGGTTTAAAGACAAGGAAGTCAGCTGTTGTATTGGGAATGCAGAGTCCCTGTGAGGCAGAGAGTCTGACAGGTGATGCTGAGCCTGAAGGCTGTTCTCTCCCATGCTCCGTCTCTGGTAGAGAGAGGCTGACAGGAAGACCGTGTTCCTCAGGCACGCAGCTTTCAATGGGAGGTTCCACCAGGCTCAACCACATCCTCACAGTTTCCCTACACGTCCCCAGAGCCTTTTGCTGTGGTGTAATGAGTACATCCCACTAAATTTCAGCTTAAGCTTCCTTTTAGACCTTGAATGAATCCTGCTACCTGTCCTTGTTTCTTAAGCCCCACTGTTAAGTGAGATCATATCCTATTTGTCCTTCTCTTTTTGGCTTATCTCACTTAATATCATGCCCGTGAGAAGGTTACAGTCATCTCCTTTGCTTCATCTTAACTGGCACTAGAAGGCAGTATATTAATGAGGCCTAGTTTTTTTATGAGAATTCAGATCTATATAGATGTTCATCCATGGACATGGTTTGGCCATTGTCAAAGGAGCTAGCATAACCAGTCGGAAACACTAGGATGATGCTTCTTCTTGTTAGAGGAAGGTGTCTGTAGACAGTCTTTATGTCAATAAAAGAAAAGCTGTTTTATTAGTATTTTGCTTCTTTACATTCATAATGTTGAGGGAATTAGATCTTGCAAAAAGGCATACATAGGGCAGAGGATATAGCATAATGGTTATCTAAACATACTCTCATGTTTGAAACTCCCAGGTTCAATCCTCCATACCACCAGGCATGAAGAGGACCCTGGTGGAAAATATAAAATAAAATAAAATGGAAAGGAAAGAAAAGAAAAAAGAAAGATAGAAGGAAAGAAAGATAAATAAATAATGAGTTATTTGAACCACTGCAGTAACATAATTATTAAGGTGACTTATGAGATACTCTTTCTGTTAAGTGCTCTCTATCTGTCCTAAGATCATATACAGTTGGCTTCAGTCTGTGATATAAGCAGTAAATAATTCAAACATCACTCTAGTAATTTATCATTGTTCCCTTGGCTTCCAAATTTTTATTATAATTATATCCTTCTATTTGATGTTAAACTTCTTACTGTCTCCTAGCATAAACTTCATATAGAAATTAAGCTATCCATAGTAGATTTTTTGTTTCATTATAATATGTAAACATTTATATGTGAAGATTTAACATATAAGGCCATACACTTTGTTGACTAATCATGAACCTAGTGGCTGGACTATTACAGGTGAAGATTTGGGGTCTCCATTTTGGAAAACGCTAGGAGGTCTATATTAGGTCTATTCCAAAGGGCCCACAAATCTGCTATATTTTAAGTAGTTCATTAAACTCCATAACCAGACTGAAAATTGAAAAATTCAGGAGGGAACCATCCTCTGAACTCAAAAGGACCTGGCATTCATGATAACAATGGCACCTGGCTGTGTTACCAAGAAATACATGTTAGAGACGTGGACAGATGCAATGCTAGCAACAGAAGCAAACTCCAGGAGATATGGTTAGTCTAGGCCTGTAATTTGACTCTTTGTCATTTTACAAAGAGCATGGTTCAGTGTGGTAATACTTCAGATTCTATGGATTTAGGAAACATTACTGTTATCTCTTTGAAGAAAGGCAGTTATATAAGCTGTTTCTTTGTCATCATTTCTCTTTTTCTTTCTGGTTATAAATAGAATGTACCCAGGAGAGCCAATACACAATAGGAAAAATGAAACATTTGCTTTTCTCTGTTTCTCAGGTTTTCCCATTGGGCACTGCATTTGAGTATGTTTGCAGTTTGTACCAAGAGTCTTAAATAAAAAGTACACTCAGGGGGCCAAGTGGTGGCACACTTGCTTGAGCACGCATGTTACGGTGCTCAAGGACCCAGGTTCGAGCCCCCAGTCCCCACCTGCAGGGGGAAAGCTTCACGAGTGGTGAAGCAGGGCTGCAGGTGTCTCTCTGTCTCTCTTCCTCTCTATCCCCTTCTTCCCTCTTGATTTCTGGTTGTTTCTAGACAATAAATAAATAGAGATAAAATATTAAATAAAATAAAAAGGTACACTCAGTAAAGATCCCAGGGGTGGGTGATGGTACACTCACAAGGGCACAATGTCGCCATTCACCATGACTCAAGTTCAGGCCTCTGGTTCCCTGCAAGGAGCAGCTTCATGAACAGAGGGGAAGTGCTGCAGGTGTCTCTCCTTCTCTCTGCTTTTCTCCCTCTCTAGTTATCTCTCTCTGTCACCCCTTGTTATAAAGAAAGAAAAGGGAAATAGAAAAAAATAGGTACCAGGGATGGTGGCATTGTGGGGCATGGAACCTCAGTAATAAGCATAGTGAGAAGGGAATAAATTAGAATAATTGTGCACACACACACATACACACATGCACACACACTCACACACTTATTCACTAATTCAAGATCCCCCTCACACTTTCTGTCAGATATGTATCATTTTTTCCACATGAAAATAATTCATTTACTTAGTGACTACCAGGCAGCAGCAAAGACAAATTTTTTTTAAATAAAGAGCCAAGATATATTTATTGAGGAAAAGAACAAAGACCCTATTACTTAGCTCCTTAAATTTTATATATCTTTGCAGGTGAGCAACAACACTGCTAAGTAAAGCAAAATGCCCCCTGATATAAAATAATAATATAAAAATGAAATGAAATGATGAATTTGATATTGTCAAAATATGAAGAGAGTTGTAAATATGAATTCCTATCTATCATTCAAACTTTCTGTTGGAATTAACATTTAAAAAATCAACTATTCAGTTCATTGTCATTTTAAGCCAGGTTTTATATGAAACTTAGCTGGTCATAGGACCAATGGGAAGATACTTTTTTTCTTTCTCTTACTTTTTGAAAGATTTTAAGTGTAACAGTGCGTGAAGTATGGGATTCTCAAGCATAAAGTTCTATATTCTCTTCCCTACATTCCATGTCCCAGAGGGATGCTCCGGCATCCCATCTCTCTCTTTCTCTCTCTCTCTCTCTCTCTCTCTCTCTCTCTCTCTTTCTCTCTCTCTCCATGAAGGGCTTTTGACCATCTGTTTACCAGCTGTCTGTAATCCAGATGACACAGCATAAGGTGGTTAAGAGATACTGGCTTGTTGGAGAAAAGTCATGATGCATTTTTGCATAGAAAACATAGAAAGACTAAAACATAGAAAGACTATGTCATGACTTTTCTGACAGCCCAATAATCCAGACTAAAACCATTAATAAGATTCAAAATTTAGGAGTCTTCTTTAATTCTCATAAGTAGAAAAATTCAGGCGAGAGAAGGAAACTCTAGAGGAAAAAATGCAACGGATAACCATTGGGAAACATATTTCAAAACCTAAACCAGCCTCACAGGACACATCTATTTCTGACAAATGTATGCTTCCAAATTCATACACTACATATTCAATGAAGGTAACCTATCCTCTGTTTTTCTTTCTTTTTTTTTTTTTTCCTCTTTTTGTAATCCGTAAAGCATACTGAATACAGAGCTCTGTACTTGGCACCCATGGACTGGTTTAATGATGAAAATGAAATAACCAAACACAGCTGCCTTTTTAGAGTAAAATTATAAGTGGTCTATAAAGTGACAGTAGTATTTACCATTAGGAAAGCTGGAAGTATAGGGCATGTGCTAGAGCTAAGAACTAGAGAAAGGGTTAAATTGTTTTGTAAAAGATAATCGCAACACCACTCTAAAGAAACAAACAAACAAATACTTAACAAGGAGAAAACCCAACAGTGCAATGTCTGTCCTCTGGCTACATGATACATGTGCTAATTAATAATTCAAGTGCAGCCGGGAGGAAGTTTGCTGGAGTCATCTGTTAAAGTAGAAGTGGAATCTGCCCATCCTAACTGAGTTATGACAGAAATTCTAGAAAAACGATCTTGAGAAAAATAAGAGTTCAAATTGCAAAGACATCTTCTAACAAGAAAGTAGAACTCTTAGGAGCCAGGTGGTAGCACAGCAGGTTAAGCGCACGTCATGCAAAGCGTGAGGACCGGCGTGAGGATCCCGGTTTGAGCCCCCGGCTCTCCACCTGCAGGGGAGTCGCTTCACAGGCAGTGAAGCAGGTCTGCAGGTGTCTGTCTTTCTCTCCTCTCTCCATTTCTCTCTGTCCTATCTTAGAATGACGACATCAATAACAACAACAATGAAAAACAACAAGAGCAGCAAAAGGAAAAATAAATAAATAAATATATAAAAAAACTTTAAAAAGAAAGAACTCTCTGGCAGGTAGTGTTATAAAATGCATTCAAAGCTTTGTGCTTTTCTAAGTTGTTAATGGAGCAGCTAGTGTTTCCATCAGCAGGAATGTCGTGAGTTCAGGACAGCTAGTGGGTCCTGAGCCTGAGAGTCACAGGGTTCACTCAGCTGGACCTTTTCTTTCCCTATGGGACAGAGAAGCAGATTGCTTCCAACATGGAGGATTATCTGAGATCTTGTTGACAGTTATTCTTGTTTGGATAAATCAACTGTATGAATGTATTTTATGCTCAAGATTATCCTGGGCGATGAAATCAGTGATGATTAAAATGTATATACAGGGAGTCGGGCGGTAGAGCAGCGGGTTAAGCACACGTGGAGCAAAGCGCAAGGACCGGCATAAGGATCCCGGTTCCAGCCGGCTCCCCACCTGCAGGGGAGTCACTTCACAGGCGGTGAAGCAGGTCTGCAGGTGTCTATCTTTCTTTCTCTCCCCCTCTCTGTCTTCCCCTCCTCTCTCCATTTCTCTCTGTCCTATCCAACAAGGACGACATCAATAACTACAACAATAAACAACAAGGGCAACAAAAGGGAATAAATAAATATTTCAAAAAATACTTTTTAAAATGTATATACAGGGGCCAGGTGGTGGCGCACCTGGTTGAGAGCACATGTTACAGAGTTCCAGGACCCGGGTTGGAGCCCCCAGTCCTTACCTGCAAGTAGAAAGCTTTGTGAGTGTGAAGCAGTGCTGTAGGTGTCTCTTTGTCTCTCTTCTTATCACCCCCATTCCCTTTTGATTTCTGGCTGTCTCTATCCAATAAATAAAGATAAAAAATTAAACCTTTAAAAATGCATATATAGTTATAGCCAGGGAAATGGTACAGGGATGGGACGCAGAACCTGCATGTGTGAAGCTCTAAATGTGATCTGTGACTCGGAATATGTTAGAGTGGTGCTCTGGTTTGATTTCTCTCAGTAGGTAGTTAATAATAAACAAGTCTCTGAAAAGTGTATGAGGTTGTCCATTTGATAAAATCTTATTATATTAGGGACCAGGACTGGTGTCGTACCTGGTTAAGCACTCACATTATAGTGCGCAAGGACCCAGGTTCAAGGCCCTGGTCCCCACCTGCAGGGGGAAACCTTCATGAGTGGTGAAGCAGGGCTGCAGGTGTCTCTCTCCCTCTCTGTCTCCCCTCCCCTCTCAATTTCTCTGTCTCTAGCCAATAAGTAATTAATTAAAGTACTTTACAAAGCAAAACAAAAGTGAAATAATATTATTTTAAAGAAAAAAACATTCACATATAAGCCATTTAATAATGAGTTATAATACATTGTCCATATGCATAATTAGAATTGTTAAAATAGGTTAGAGTTTTTCCCAGTGTCATAGTCAATTAAGTAGAGATGATTGAGGCTTGAGAAAATGAAATTCATTTCTTTTCCAGAAGAAAGGATTATATTCAAAGTAGTCCATGAAGATTTCATCACCAAGGAAAAAAAAACACATGAAGCATATAAATTTATGTCTTTTAAAATATATCAGTTTTATTTATCATATTTTAATGACCAAGAGAAAGACCAGAGCACTGATTGAAACTGGGACCTCAGAGTCTCAGGCATGAAAATATTTTGGATAACATTTATGCTAACTTCCCACCCCTTGTAAATTAACTTTTGACATAATAAACACTTTTAATTAAGAAAGATGAAAAATAACTTTAAGGAAACTTTTGAATAAACTTCCCAGTGGTGCATAGGGAAGCTTCTGGGTAAAAATGAATATGCATAGCATAGTAGTCATGTAGAGTATTTCCAAACTCTTTTGATATTAGTTTAAAACAACATAGTGAATATAGCCTTTAATATGCATACTCACTCAGTGCATCAAGTAGAACTCTGCAAAAAGTGACAATTCTGGGGGTCGGGCGGTAGCGCAGCAGGTTAATAAGAGTAGGTGGCGCAAAGCGCAAGAACCGGCATAAGGATCCAGGTTCGAGCCCCCAGCTCCCCACCTGCAGGGGAGTCGCTTCCCAGGCGGTGAAGCAGGTCTGCAGGTGTCTGTCTTTCTCTCCCCTCTATCTGTCTTCCCTTCCTCTCTCCATTTCTCCCTGTCCTATTCAACAATGAAAAACATCAACATCAACAACAATAATAATAAATACAACAAGGCTACAACAAAAAGGGCAATAAAAGGGGGGGAATGGCCTCCAAGAGCAGTGGATTCATGGTGCAGGTACTGAGCCCCAGCAATTTCCCTGGAGGCAAAAAAAAAAAGTGACAAGTCTGAGACGGAGGTATTGTAGGTGCCTGTGCTTTACAGACTTGCTCATCAGAATACTCCAGCTATCCTTTGAAGAGGCCCAGGCGATATGGAACTGGGACCCAGCTGCCAAATTATCACCCAGAAATTGTGATATCCTGTTAACAGTTGTGAAAACCCTCTAGGCTCCAGCTGACGCCTGAATTATCATCTGCGGAGAGATCTTGAGACAGAACTAGCCAGCGATGCCATTCTCAAAACCTAATATTCAGAAATGGTGAAAAAACATGCTACTGGAGCTCTTGGAATATGAGATTTGCGATGAAAGTTCAAAAGTCTGAGTCTTCAATTTTAATGGGAAATGAATCCAAAAAGGAACTCAAGTACTAATCCTCCATCCTGGTTTACTAAATATTCTAAATACTTTCTGACAATCTGGGGCCAGTTACATATAAGTGTAACTTATATGTCACTGTGAGCAAAGATTCAGATGGGAGGTCGAGGCCATCACACGGAGGGAGTGATCGCATAAACTGTGTTTATGGCTCTTGGTAGGACAGTCCTTAGGAAGATGTTACCTCTTCCGGTCCCTGTGCACAGGGTCTGTTCCCATTTTGTTGTATCTTTGTTTCCTTAAGGAATGGCATAATTTTGGGACTGTAAGACTTTCATCTCTTTTGTTATGTTTATTCCTAGACACTTAAGTCTAATTGCTGCTTTAATAAAAGGGATCACTTTCCAAATTTCCTCTTCTGACTTAGTGTTCACAAAGCAGAATGACACTGATAATCGTGTCTTGATTTTCAGCCTGCCCCCTTACTATTTCATAATCTCCAGGAGTTTTCAACTGATTTTTTAATTATTGTTGTTGTTGTTGTGATTGGTGTCTTCATTGTTATATAGGACAGAGAGAAATGGAGAGAGGAGGGGAAGACAGAGGGGGGGAGAGAAAGATAGACACCTGCAGACGCCTGTGAAGCGACTCCCCTGCAGGTGGGTAGCCAGGGGCTCGAATGAATCAGGATTCTTAACTCTGGTCCTTGTGCTTTGCGCCCATGCGCTTAACCCGCTGTGCTACCACTGGACTCCCTTCAAATGGATTCTTTTGGATTTTCTAAATGTATCTTCTGTGAAAGTTGTGGGGTTTTTACTCTTTTCTTTTCCAAACTGCATCCCCTGAACTCCTTTCTCTTCCGTTATGGTTAGGACTTCTGAGACTTATGTTGAATAGTAATGGTGACACTGGGTCACTTTAT
Organism: Erinaceus europaeus; assembly: GCF_950295315.1. Taxonomy (NCBI): domain Eukaryota; kingdom Metazoa; phylum Chordata; class Mammalia; order Eulipotyphla; family Erinaceidae; genus Erinaceus; species Erinaceus europaeus. The sequence continues at coordinate 83,276,457 of NC_080177.1, forward strand.
TGTGTGCCTGATTGATGAGAGAAAGTGTTAAACTTTTCACAAATAAGTATAATATTAGCTATAGTAGCTGAATAATTCCTTTGTGTTGTCTTAGTTATCTTGTCTAAGTCAAACTTAGTTGATACTATGTAAATGCAAACCTGTTTTTTTTAAGTAAGCCTGAAACTCAGCTACCTTAATTTTCACCTTTATAGAAATATGAGTGTTCTTTATTCTGAGAGAGTAGTATGTTGTTAAAGCAGGTGGTGAAATTCTAGGGAGGATGAAAATATGCTCAACTCAGAAACTATTTTACTTACTAAAATACTTCATTCCTGACATTTATTGTAGTTTCATCGAAGTAACTACAGTGCTGACAAGTTTTAAATAACATGGAATCTGCTATTAGAAGTTCTGAAATTCTGAACAGAAAATTAAGCATTGCAAAATTTACAAGGCATTCTCTTGTTGTAAAGTATTATGCACTCAGTCAATTAATACTGATGAGAAAGGAGAGCTACTCTTCAGTATACATTTATAGTGACCAGGTCGTTTCACTTGGAAAAATAATAAGAATAATATAATAGCCTCCCAAATATGTAGATAATGGCCATTTTGTTTGAGCAATGCTTGGGCTTCATCACTCTAGGTCAAAAAATTCCAAATAGAAAGAGACACAAAGAGCCAGAGAATATCAAGTGATCTCACTTATTAGAGGGACTTAATAAAGTAGGGAGCAGGGCCGGAGAGCACAGAGTGACACGTGGATGGGCATGGGGCACTGCACCACAGCAAAGGACTCTGGGAGGGAGGGAGGAGAGCACAGGGTGACACATGGATGGACATGGGGCACTGCACCACAGCAAAGGACTCTGCGAGGGAGGAGAGCACAGAGTGAGACATGGATGGACATGGGGTACTGCACCACAGCAAAGGACTCTGGGAGGGAGGAGAGCACAGGGTGAGACATGGATGGACATGGGGCACTGCACCACAGCAAAGGACTCTGGGAGGGAGAGCACAGAGTGACACATGGATGGACATGGGGCACTGCACCACAGCAAAGGACTCTGGGAGGGAGGAGAGCACAGGGTGAGACATGGATGGACATGGGGCACTGCACCACAGCAAAGGACTCTGGGAGGGAGGAGAGCACAGGGTGACACATGGATGGACATGGGGCACTGCACCACAGCAAAGGACTCTGGGAGGGAGGAGAGCACAGAGTGACACATGGATGGACATGGGGCACTGCGCCACAGCAAAGGACTCTGGGAGGGAGGAGAGCACAGGGTGAGACATGGATGGACATGGGGCACTGCACCACAGCAAAGGACTCTGGGAGGGAGGGAGAGCACAGGGTGAGACATGGATGGACATGGGGCACTGCACCACAGCAAAGGACTCTGGGAGGGAGGAGAGCACAGAGTGAGACATGGATGGACATGGGGCACTGCGCCACAGCAAAGGACTCTGGGAGGGAGGGAGAGCACAGGGTGAGACATGGATGGACATGGGGCACTGCACCACAGCAAAGGACTCTGGGAGGGAGGAGAGCACAGGGTGAGACATGGATGGACATGGGGCACTGCACCACAGCAAAGGACTCTGGGAGGGAGGAGAGCACAGAGTGAGACATGGATGGACATGGGGCACTGCACCACAGCAAAGGACTCTGGGAGGGAGGAGAGCACAGGGTGAGACATGGATGGACATGGGGCACTGCACCACAGCAAAGGACTCTGGGAGGGAGGAGAGCACTGAGTGACACATGGATGGACATGGGGCACTGCACCACAGCAAAGGACTCTGGGAGGGAGGGGGACACAGAGTGACACATGGATGGACATGGGGCACTGCACCACAGCAAAGGACTCTGGGAGGGAGGGAGAGAGCACAGAGTGAGACATGGATGGACATGGGGCGCTGCACCACAGCAAAGGACTCTGGGAGGGAGGGAGACACAAAGTGAGACATGGATGGACATGGGGCACTGCACTGCGGGGGGCGGGCAGGGGTTCTGCCCAGTCCTTGCACACTGTAGTGTGAGTGCTGAAACAGGTGCTCCACCTCTTGGTCTACACAAAATTATACTTGAACTGTGTTATATGTATATATTCCCCAAGGTATAAGAAATTAAATTATTAATTTTATATTAACATTTACCTGTAAATTTATATAATTAGCAGATAAAACAATACATCCTGTTTTAAAGTAGTCAAACCAAAGTAGCAACATCGTGGAGAAGTCATTATCTGAAGGGTTTTTACAAAGAGAGATTAAAACATTCTTTATTAAGATTAGTTTACAGTTCCTTGTAAATGCTTTTTATAAATTGCTAGATAGGTGTGTGGTGTGCAGATATCTTTTTCCAGTTTTAAATCATGAAATTATCAGCTACGTGAAACTTAATTTACTAATAAAATTTACCCCATGTTTTGTTTGAAATTCAAAATCATATATTTTAGATGTACATATATAATGATTCCCTAACATCAAATGTTTTAATTATCTTTAATTTTTGGATAGAGACAGCCAGAAGTCCAGAAAGTAGGGGGTGATAGAGAGGGAGAGAAACAGAGAGACACCTGCAGCCCTGAGTTACCACTTGCAAAGCTTTCCCCCTGTAGGTGGGACTAGGGGCTGGCATCATGATAGTATCTACAAATTGGTGTCTGAAAAAGCTTTAAGATATAAATGTTATGTGGAAAACTAGGAAATGTTATGAATGTAAAACTATTGTATTTACTTTCTACTGTAAAATATTAATCCCCCAATAATAAATAAATAAAAGACATTGTCTGAAACAAAGAATATAGGAGACCGCATACTGGTTCTGCAAAGACTCATGCCTGAGGCTCTGAGGCTCCAGTTTCATTCATCAGCACTGGCATAAGCCAGAGTTTAACAGTTCTCTGGTATAAAAAAATATAAAAGAAGAAAAGATAAGTTTGGATAATCATATATGTCTGAAATATATTATCTATAAAACAAAAGATATAAAGAAAAACAAACTTTTAATAATCTGGAAACTAAAGGCAAGAATATAGCAGATGAGATTTGGGGGTCTCCATTCTGGAAAAAATTAGTAGGTCTATTTTAGGTTTATTCCAAGGGGCTCATGACTTTACTAATTATTGCCTGAGCCCAACAGCTAACATGTAGGTGGGCCAAAGGTACTGTCTGCAGAGGTGGTGTCAGGGCTGGAAATAGGACTAGAAAGCTGGATCAGGGAAGAGAGTAGCTCCCAAATATGGGAAAATATATAAATGGCATTAACTATAAACCCCATCAGTTTGATCTGGGGCCTTTATTAAGTGCAGGAGCCTGTGTGATCTCTGCATCCCTGTAGGTCTGAGCTTGCAGTCAGTGGTCACAGCTAGGAACATTCTAGGCTGCGTCCATTGCCGGACCCATCTTCCTCAAGTGGTAGAAGATTTTGGTCCAACCTCCCTTTTGAGAATGGGATATCATCTTTATCAACATAAATCCATATGCTCAAATGGGGAACTGAATGACCCAATGTATATTCCACACATGAGTTGTCTATGAAAATGTTATGCTTGCTATCAGTTCTACTTCTAGAATTGAGGAAAAAGGGTCACATAATCGTAACAAAAGTGGTCATAGTAAGGACTGCTGTTCTCTATACATCTCAATATTGAAAGACATATTTACCTGCTATTTGTAGCCACACCAACTTTACATCCTCTCCTCTTTCCCAGTATCCTTGGCAGGTGCTATAAGGCTCATGGAGATCTCCTGTGTTTTATGACCCAAGTTGACAATGATGACTTCTTCTCTGTGGTGTTCTGATGACTGTGTCACAGAAGAATCACCTTTTATCACTTGAGAAGTGGCTGACACAGAACACTGGGTTGATGGGTGACCTGAGCTGCTGCTGTTCCCGTCAGAGGTAAGCAGCGAGTCTTACAGGAAATCACTGAAGGAGGTTACCATGAGGGAGAGAAAGGGAAAAGGTGTGTGCATTATACATGGGCTGACAGAATGATTTGCTTACAGTTTCAAGCTGGCCTAGCCAAGAGCAGAATGAGGAAGAAAATGGCTCATCAATATTTAAATAAGCTGAGCACATCACAGACTTGACAGACCATTTGTAAGGGCCATTTATTGAGCAGGGCTGTCAGCAGCAGGGTGACTCTGCCCTTACTTATGCTTTCCCTATTTCCGGTTCGGAGAAGCACAACAGAAAGAAATAAGACTTCTCTGTTTCCTTTATGTATGTCAGATTTCTCAAAGTGTGGTGTGTATAAGTGATGTGAGTTGTAAGAAAGCCCTAGGATAAGAGGGGTACAACTCCACACAGTTCCCACCACCAGAACTCCGTATCCCATCCCCTCCCCTGACAGCTTTCCTATTCTTTATCCCTCTGGGAGTATGGACCCAGGGTCACTGTGGGATGCAGAAGGTGGAAGGTCTGGTATTTCTTAAAGGATCCATTTCCATCTCTACTGTAAAATTGTAACAGAAGTACTTTGTATCAACCTGGGTTTATCAAACCTGTAACAGCCCTCATCTCCCTTCCCCGGACTGTAGCTATCCCTTCTGGGTAAGGCCACTTGTCTGACCCTCTGTCTCTGTGGGCTCTCATTATCCAAGAAGGTTCCCAAGCTGCTTGTTAGAAGTTCAGAATGTTACCAAATATAGTTTCTTGCAACTTGGACTTTAAAAAAAAATGAAACAAACTACCTAACTTTTCTCCTTTTTCTTTACTACGTTTCTTTGAAAACTCATTTCTGCTTAATATTGAGCTGAAATAGAATACACACAAGCTGTAGGGAAGTTATGAAGAAAAGTGTTTGAACACAGGAAAAGGGGTCAAACAACCGAGAAGAAGGACTATGAATAGCATCTTCAAATTCTGTTTTCTGATTTATTTATTTATAAAAAAGGAACATTGACAAAACCATAGGATAAGAGGGGTACAACGCCACACAGTTCCCACCACCAGAACTCCGTATCCCACCCCCTCCTCTGATAGCTTTCCTATTCTTTTCCTATTCTGTCTTCTTTTTAAACAAAGGCAGAGGGCCACATGCATGCATTTAATGGATGTGTTTGTTGGAAGCCTGACTGCCTCACATTCTCCTACAGATGGACCTTGAGCGCTTGTTTGGAGGTTCTAACAGGGGAGCACAGCTACTCACAGACCCTCAACCGGCATCTTAAAATTCTTAACCAGGTGCACTGCAGCCTGGCTCACAAAATAATGTTAGAAATATTAAACGATATAGATCGGTGTGTCCTGCACGTCTTCTCTCATATTAAATCTCACTCATTTTTCAAGAAAAGCTGTTATGATGAAGCTAGTGTCATTTACCCAGTTCCAGAATTTATTTTAATATTGAAGTGATTGCGTTTTAAAATCTCTCTATTTAGTTAAACCTAACTAAAACAACCCCTGGTTCTTAAAAATAATAGTCCTAAATCCTAGTTTTAGAATTTTACCATAGTTCTAAATAGGACAATAAAAGTAGAACTTTTTTTTTTTTTTGGCATACCACATGCTATACATTAGCTGTATCTCGGTTAACCTTTATGGGGAACTTTGACAGACTAAGCTTCTCAAAATTCTAGCACGTAATTTCTATTATGGTGCACATGTGATAATAGTTTACAGAAACTTAGAATTGTCAAACCTCTCGGCCAAAGATAGAGACCTACAACTTGACCAGGAACTATATATATAGCCAGAGCTGTGCCATCACAGCCCCACAACAGCCATCACTCTCAAGGCTTCCTTACCATCAATTGTTTTTCTACTCCGCTTCTTAATACTGTGTTCCATGATGTCGATGAAAAAATTGGGAAATAGTGACTTCAGTTTCTGCTTTGTATTTGACTCTCATTCATCACTACTACTTCTCCCACTAATTATTTTAAAATAGTTTTATGAGGCAAATGATGATTTACAAACCTGTCATGAGTACAGTTGCTTCTCTTCCTATTATGGGTGTCAGCACCCTTCTCCCATCCATCACCTAAGTCTTCCTCCACCCCTGTGCCTGGCTCTCCAAGGCCCTCTGAGCCCTGACCTGCCCTCCCGGCTCCATCCCTGAGAGTCCTGGGCTTTGATGAAACAGACCACAACTAGCCCACATTTCACTCTGCGTTTTCCATTTATTTCTTCGTTTATTCATTTCCACCTCTCTGAGAGACCATCTGGTATTTGTTCTCCCAGTTTTATTTCACTTACTGTGATCCCATCAAGGTCCATCCAAGAGGTGGCAAAGGAGTTTTCGTCATTTCTTAAAGGCTGAGTGGAATTCCATTGTGGTTGTACACTGAGCCCAGTGGGAAGCAGCTTGGAGATTCCTCAGAAGACTGGAATTGGACCTGCTGTATGACCTGGCATTGACCTGGCAATCCTTCCCCTTGGGGATTGACCCAAAGAAAACCCAAAACACCTGTCCGAGGAGCTGTATGTGCACCTGTGCTCATAACATCAGTATTCATAGTAAACTGAACTTGGAAGCAACCTAGACGCCCAGTGACAAACGATCAGTTAAGAAAGTCACAGTACTTTTCTTTTCAAGGTTTGCCAGTTTTCCTCAAGGCATATCTGGTCATAAGTGAAAGTGAGTTGGGTGGTAGTGCAGTGGGTTAAGCGCACATGGCACGGAGTGCAAGGGCCAGAGTAAGGATCCCGGCTCCCCACCCACAGGGGAGTAGCTTCACAGGCGGTGAGGCAGGTCTGCAGGTGTCTGTCTTTCTCTCCCCCTCTCTGTCTTCCCTTCCTCTCTCCATTTCTCTCTGTCCTGTCCAACAACGACATCAATAACAACAACAATAATAACTACAACAACAATGAAAAAAGGGCAACAAAAGGGAAAATAAATAAATATAAAATAATTTTTTAAATAAAAAAATTTAAAAGATACACATTATACTCATAGTTAGGTATTCTGTCACTTCCTTTCCAGAGTTAATGATATTTTCAAACTTTGAAAGTTTCCCCTCGTTCTTACTTAAAATAGACTAGCTCTGAAATTTTAGTAAATGACCTTCCCTTACCCCTCCCCTTGTTTTAAGGACCCCGAGCTCATGCTGCTTCTAGATTTCCCCTCTTATAGGCCCATGACCATAAAGCTGTCTCTCTTTCATCATAGCCTGTGCTCTTGAAAGAAATGAATCCTTCAGATCTCAGTCATTCTGGACGACAACAGAGTATGAAGCACGACAACACATCGCCTTATTTTTGATGTGTTTTTACTTTATTTTAACATTTTGCTGTTAGTTAATTTGATTTTTGTTGCAGCAGGACCTTACACATATCCCAGGTTATATTTTTTATTTATTTATTTTAATGAGAGATGCATAGAGAGGAAGAGATAGATAGAGAGAGAGAGGGAGGAAGAGAGAGAGAGTGCCATCACAGCTCTCTCTGCTCAGCTCTGGATTATCATAATGTTGGTCTGTGAACCTGGGGCTTCAGAGCCTGAGACATATAATTATCTTACATAACCATTATGTTATCTATAGCCCAAACCACACATCGCTGTTTCACTTCTGCATTCTTTTTATTTTAGATATGGAGAAAGACAGAAACTGAGACATCAGAGCACAGGTCTACTGTGAAGCTCCCACTGGTGCCACGCTGCTCCTGTTTGTTGGCAGAACTAGAACCCAGGGCCTGGCGGGTGTCTGCAGGTAAGCTATCTGCTGGCTCTGTATTTCTCTGTCACTAAATCACTCTTACATAGCTGCCTTAGAACGGTCATTGTGGTCATCGCGTGGTTATCTTCTAAAAACTATTTAGTTAACACACTGTCCACTCTATTAATTTTCCATCATTGCTAGAACACGAATGTGGAGTTGTTGTGGTTTTAAGAATTTTCGAGTGTATTAATTAAGTAAGAAATTTGATGAGCCAGCCCCTCACATGTGCACTGCTTCACCTCTCTCATGCAGTGTTTTCATTTAGAGAGGCGCTTGGGGGAGCGGAGCGGGAGGTGGGGGGACATAAGTGCTTTAGATGGTCCTGAAGGCCCATGTGCCCCATAGGATGTAAGGCAGCTGAGGAAGCCCAGAGCTTGTCCGGCTGAAGCCCCAGGCTTGACCTCCAGGACCATATAGACGGGGACAAGGGTGGTGCTCTTATCTCTCTTTCTTGTTCAGGGAATAAATATTAAAATATAGCATTTCATCACTTTCTCGCAGAGTGTTTTAAATATAGTCAAATCAAACTACATATGCATCCTCTTTCCTCATCTCTCAGGGTGAAAGACGACTGAGTATGGGTTTTTTTATCATTAGTTGCTGGGTTTATATTATTTATATTATTTATAATTATGTGAAAGATAAAATAGACTTTGGGCTGAGGAGACAGTGTAAATGTTGTGCAAAGGACTGTCTGGTCTGGGTTTCCAAGCTCCCAGGCTCACTCTCTCGCACCCGTAAGCCAGAGTTGAGCAGTTGTCTGGTGCTTCTCGCTGTGCCTTTCTGTATCTTTCTCATTAAAATAAAATAAGTAAACTATTTAAAGATAGATATACTTTAAATAAAACGCTATCTAGAATATTTAAATTTGTATGAATGTGCTTTCATGACTTATACATTAAAATTTGATTTTGGCAATTAAAAATATTCTCATTTTCACTGCTATACATTTAGGGTAATATAGTTTAAGTTCGTATTTTGCTACCTGACTTTGGTTTTACTTATCACGTGATGATGTTGCGGTAAGCATTTTTTATACCTCTTCTTATAGATATATAAAAGTCATGTTAGTAAGTGTAACATAAACTGTAATTGCTAGATTAAATAGAATTTGCCTTTTACTATTGGGTATTATTTAAATGATTTACTTGGTAGTACTAAGGGATTCTCTTCAATGTATGCTGCAAAGATCTATTTTGCAAAGATCTATTTATTCTCTTCAACGTATTTTGCAAAGATCTGCTACTGTCACGCTGCTTCCGTTTTACCCAGTTGTTAGGCGGGCAGTGTAGACTCCTTTGATCCCCATGGGTAGGGTACATGGCACAGCATCTCTGGCATGCAATTATGAGTCATGTGCGATTCCTTTCCAGGGAAACATTTCTTCATGACGTTTGGCAGTTATTCTTGGCTTGTTTGCCCTTTGAGTAGTTGAAATAATGGAGAGGCTTTTATATTGTGCACATAAATAATAGTCATTGTGTTTTCTGTCCTGACACACTCGGTAGGGTACACTCATCATCATGCCCCGGGATAAATGTTCAAGATTCCGGTCCCCACCTGCAGGGGCAGAATCTTCATGAGTAGAACAGCAACACTGCAGGTGTCTCTCTCTTCCTGCCTCTTTCCTTGTCTCTGTTTTAAAGCCTCTACTGGGGAAAAACGACCTCCAGGAAATAGTGTTGGAGTTGTGCGTGCACTAGGTAACCCTGGTAACACCAACAAACAAATAACTCCTCTATATTAAAATATTGTCTCAGGACATACCCATTTATTCTAATCAAGGCGTTTCTAAGTCGATGTGATACATTTCTTATTAATGTTCGCAAAAAGCAATCACTGATGCCATTTTTATCTTTGATGTGACTGTCAAAACATCTTCTACTCCAAGATGAATCAGGATTGGTTTATTAATTAAAGTTTTCATTTACAAGTGGACCTTTAAAGGTGATAAGTTCAGGGGCTCATGTGGGAGCATGTTGCCTTCACATGCGATTGGTGGAAATCTGAGTGCATTTTCCCTACACGTGGGGAAGACTCCATGTCATTCCCCTCCTCTTCTTTCGATTCTCTCTCTGTCTTGTCTCTCTCTGTCTCTCTGTCTCTCTTTGTCTCTCTCTTTCCCTCCTCCCTCCCTCTCATTTGAAACTCTGTTCTACATATGAAATAGATTAATATAAATATATTTTTAAGTCTGATTTTTTCTAAGTAAATCATGATTGTTTTGCTAGTAAGTACGAGGGAAGATTTTTTCATTGCAAAAAGTTTTACTGCAAAATTATGCTTCTCTATATTAAATACTGGGTGTATGGAAACCATTTCAATAAGAAAATGACTTTTAAACAAAGTCTCAGCCTTTCTATCTCTGTCTCTCTTCCTCTTATTCTCTGTGTAAAAAGGAGAACTGAACACTATAATTCTACTACAGAATTAGAATTAGGTCAGAATCAAGGACCATCTTTTTCCAGTTTCACTTTGCTAAAAGGCTACTTTTTTTTTTTTTTATCATTGAAGTCATTCCCATTAGAAGCCTTACCTGATGTTCCCTATTGATCCGTTCGTAATACAAAGGTAGTCCTTTCATCTCAACTTCACTGCAAAGTCCTCCTCACTATTTATTTGCATTCTTCTGCACTCCAGAGATACAGCAGTTAATTAGATACTCCAGAGATACAGCAGTTAATTAGGTAAAGGAATATCTCCAAACATGTTGGTACTCAAAGTGGCTCTTGGTAAAATACTTTAAAATGACCATTGCTTTATCTTGTGACCCATTTTAAAGAGTTTGAATAGAGCTCGGAATAAAGCCCAAGGTGACAATCATGTCTTTCAAAGTTGGTCCTAAATCTCACTTTCTTCTTCAACGTTTTAATTCAAAGTGACTTCTCTTTCCCGACAAATATGTTTTGTACTAGTAGACTGTGTTGTTTTACTACCCTTTAACTTTTTTTTTAAAATTATTTATTTAGCGACTTATTTATTGGATAGAGACAGCCAGAAATTGAGAGGAAGGAGAAATATAGAAATACAGAGAGACAGAGAGATACTTGCAACACTGCAAAGCTTTCCCCCAGCTGGTGGGGGCTGGGCCTGGAGCCTGGGCCCTTGCACTTTGTACCCTGTGCACTCAACTGGGTGTGCTAACACCCCCCCACCCCCCACTCAACTTTCTTATATGACTCCTTGACTTCCTAAAGACTCAGTGAATGAATGACGATGGCCTTTATTAATGAGTAAATGATATTTTTACTGTTGGCATATCTGAGTTCTTAGGAGAACTGTAGTCCCACATTAAAGAGTCGCTTCTGCTTCTGGGAAACCTCACTGCTCCAGCCATTTGTCCAGTGAGTGTGAAGAGGGCAGTTCTATTTTTCGTAAACAGCATGAGTGATTCGAGGACTTATGGAAACACTTAGAATGACATCCTGGCCGAGAGTATCAGCGGAGGAGGCATCATATCGTGTGGGATGGTGGATGACTTTGGATAAAACCAGCACATACTGGGAAAGGTCAGGAGATAAATGTCATGAGACAAAGTGGGCAGCTTCCAGTGAAGGGACAATGGAAGGAGTTCCGAGCTCTGCCTCTCTGGCATCACTGACACAGGCTCACACGCAAACAGTTTCTGTTCATTCAGAGCAGATCAGATGCCAGATTCCATGTCATTATGGCCTTTTAATGTTAGAGTAAACCATTGCAACTTCATTTTTATTTAATTTTTTTGTTAACTTTATTTATATTTTTGGGTAGAGACAGTGAGAAATCAAGAGGGAAGAGAGGGATAAAGAGGAAGAGAGACAGAGAGGCACCTGCAGCCCGGCTTCATCACTCGCAAAGCTTTCCCCCTGCAGGTGGGGAGCAGGGGCTCATCTCTAGGTCCTTGTGAATTTCATATTTGGGAACATATGTACTATCAATATTTCCTAATAACTTCATTTTAAAGTCACTTAAAATACAAGCAGTACTTTCTTTTTTACAATATCATGGAAAACTTGCATCATATTTCAGGAAAGTAAAGACAAAATAATCAGGCCTGATGCTTCTAAGAACACAATTTATGGTATGGTATTTGAGCACAGAGAATAAAAGTGATTTATTTGACAACAGTTGAGCACATAAAATAAAAATATGTTATTTTGTTATGTTTATAATGTTTAGGAGTTTTACGGACATTGAACAATAGATGTTTGTAAGCAGACTGGAAAAGGATCCACCATTCACACACACACGATGAAAAACTGATGTCCACGTCTCAGGAAGTATGACTAAACGCACACAAAACGCCTCGTAGGACCTTTTTCACGTTATGTAACCAAAATCAACTCTACCTTTTCTGTCTCTGAGCAAAATTGACAACGGAAAATACCTGAGGGATGCACCTTAGTGTTGTTCATGATTTACCTTGATTTGCGCATGAAGTTAGAAAAAAAACATTCTTGGAGGTGGTCCTGGAGGTGGAGCAAAGGGCAGTGGATATGGCACTGACCGCTCAAGCATTAGGTCCCGAGTTCAGGCCCGGCAGGCAGCACATGTACCCGTCATGTGTGGTTCTCTCTCTCTCTATCTATCTCTCTCTCTCTCTTCTCCTCCTCCTCTATTTCTCATTAATAAATGAATAAAATCTCTAAAACAAAAATGTTGGTCCTGATAAATAACTCAGCCGGGAGCTTGGCCGCTTGGCCGCTTAGCCGTGTGTGTGAGGAGGATGCAAGTTATAGCTCCTGGGTGCCGGGAGATGGTTTGCTGTTATGCTGTCTCCCCTCTCACCCTTTCTATCTCTGTCTCTCTTCCTCTTATTCTCTGTGTAAAAAGTCAACCCAGAGCCCTGAAGCCCTGAGGACAACAACAACAACAACAACAAAAAGAATTCCTTTAATCATTGTCATATAGTTACTTAGTTTTTGTAAAAATCAATAAGTAAATGATTAAGTGCATTTTCTTTGTCCCTTGTCAGTGAGTTTTAGTACTTCTAACCTGGATAGGCACATGAGTCATATTCCTTGAAGGAACTAATGAAAGTATTCTATTGATATACTTGACAAAAAGTTTCCTTTGCTTTATAGTTGTTGTAATTACTTCATCACTGGACTTTCATCCCCTTGGGGTGGCATTTAAATAAAGGCATATAAGCAGAGAGATAGAAAGAGAGAAAGTGAAGGAGACCAGATAACTGAATCTTCCTCCAACGTGGTGGAAACTATACTCCGACTGGGCTGTGCATATGGCAAAGCGGTGTACTAGTAACGTGAGCGGTTTTCCCTGAACACGTTTGATCTTTCTTTAAACTACAGCCAGGAAGAAGCAGTGTTTTGAGGTTTACTTCTTTTAGAACAATGTCATTTGTAAGTCACTGATATTTATTTTTTATAATATTTTCAGGACTTGTTGAAAATTTTTATTAATAGCATTTTTGATGTTCTGTAACCTGTATAATAAGGTAAATATCATTTTGAATGCCAGAAGAAAAGAGATCATCCTTATAGTTGTGGTAATTCAAAAGTTATATGTGAAACATTAAAATACTTAATTGCTTTTTTACCATTTTACTTATTTATTATTGCACAGAGACAGAGAGGAACTGAGAGGGGAGGAGGAGATAGAGAGCGAGAGAGATAGAGAGGTACCTGCAGCCCTGCTTCACCACTCGTGAAGCCTTCCCCTTGCAAGAGGGGACCAGGGGCTCAAACCCAGGTCCTTGCACACTGTAGTGTGTACGCTTAACCACATGTGCCACCACCTGGTTCTCCTACTTAGTTTATGTCTATCCTACATACATCCTTTTCATGTGTATTATTAAAACCATCAAAGAAATGAATCTCATAACCAGTTAATAATTAAATGTTCACTATTTATGTACAGCTACCTAACATCTATTAGGGAAATATTTAGTGACATTTGGAGCAACTTTATACCACACACAAGTAAGCAGTATAAAGTGTTAAATAGCTTCAGAGGACTGGGTTTTATGAGTATGTAGGGCATGCTATTTTTATCACAGCAGAAGAGAAGAGAGAGGATCTAGTTTCTGTCCTTTCAGTGCCATCTTACGGGCTTCCGCTTGTGGGCTTCTTCATTCCAGCCTGTAGGTTCACTTTTCAGACAGAGAATTAACACACTAAACATTTCTGCAAGGGAAAGTCACGGAACACAACTGTACAAATTAATTGGCGCTTACTTAGCTTTATGTGCTCTGATGGTTGATTAATTTGGATTTTTAGTGCTATCTCTTTCCTTTTGATTTAGAGATATGTTAATTAGTAATTCGTCATATAAAACTAATTAAGCCAATACAGTGACAACACAAACTAATAATGCCACATTTGTAATAAATGTTGGAAGAAGAGTAGAATTTCTGTTCCTTTTCCAGCCATGACATCATCTCCCCAGACAATAACTTGGATCCACCTGCATATCAGATGTCAGGCTCAGGGAAAAAAAAAAAAAACTAGTATAGCCACAGGCCCTTTGAATATAACTCAAATATGCCTGCTAGCTATCTACAAAATGGAGGACTCCTCCAAAACTTCATCTGCACTATGCCAGCCTTTAGGTCCATGACTGTTCAACAATGTGTTTGGCTTTGTATGTTAACTCTCTTTTCAGCCACCAGGTTCCAGATGCTAGCAGGATGCCGACCAGACTTCCCTGGACAGACGACCCCACCCATGTGTCCTGGAGCTCCGCTTCCCCAGAGCCCTGCCCCACTAGGGAAAGAGAGAGACAGACTGGGAGGATGGACCGACCAGTCAACGCCCATGTTCAGTGGGGAAGCCATTACAGAAGCCAGACCTTCTACCTTCTGCATGCCACAATGACCCTGGGTCCATGCTCCCAGAGGGATAGAGAATAGGAAAGCTGTCAGGGGAGGGGGTGGGATACGGAGATCTGGTGGTGGGAACTGTGTGGAGTTGTACCCCTCTTATCCCATGGTTTTTGTCAGTGTTTCCTTTTTATAAACAAAAATTGCTAACCTGGTGTGATAGTTGAGGGCTGTCTACAAAGTGTGAAGCTCTGTGGCTCTGGGATGTCTCAGTTTTTGAGCTCCTTGCTGTCATTGTTGTGCCAACTGTTTCTGTGCAGGTGAACAATGAAAGAACATTTTCGTCCTCACACTAAAGAAGGATTGGTCACAGAGAAAAGGGACTCCAATTATTTTCCAAAAAATAAGAGGTGAAAGAAATCGTCATTATAGAGCAGTCTTTTTTCTACAGGGTGACATTTCATTCAACATGCGTCATGCTAGAGTTAAAATAAATTGACAAGCTTTTATGTTCCTCATGTCCATAGCGTGCTCTCACTTCCAAAATGAAGACTGTTCCTATTGATTTTTTTATATAAAAGAGAAATTCCACATCCTTCATTTTGGATGGCAGGAGAGTATGAAGACTGTCACGTGGCTTATTTTCAATGCATTTTTCTACATTGAATGTCAGATTTGACCAGCCATTGCGAGTGCAGTAGAGTGGCTGGTGGAATAAATAATTAATCCAAAAATAGCCAACACATTTCTAGGTCTAAAATGTATTCATTATTCTGATTTTCTCTAAAACATATAAAATGGACAGGAAAACTCTTATGCAGGAGAATCCACACTTTAGACAGAAAGGCATTCAGATAGCAACGTCCATTTTTGGTAGAGATATATAGATTTTTTTTCCCCACTGTACCACACAATTATCCTTTCTCTGTCTCCCTTTAAATTCAAATTAAAGTAGAAAGTTTGTGGATGATCTCATCTATAAATGACTTCTTACTTTTACATAAAAGTGGTGAACTAAATGACTTTTACTTTTATGTAATGGATTTTACTTTATATAAAATTGGCATTGGGTATTTTAAGATAATAGAAATATATATATATATATATATATATATATATATATATATATATATATATATATATATATTCTTTGCTCCCAGTTCCTGGCAGAGCTCCTATAACTCTTCTAATCTGCTAAGGGAAGCACAGAACTAGCCAGGCACATCTTTTGTTCTATATGTGGCATATGACCCTGTCCTGACAAAAAGTTCCTACCGCCCTGGGATTCCTAGATGATAACCGTGCCTTTTGTCCTAATGATCTGACATTTACTAGCATCTCCATAGGAGCTAGATATCAGATATATCCAATCATGAAGATGGAGGCATTCAGTCTCACTACCCATTATCCAGAAAGGGGGCCAAAAGCTGAAATGGATTGAAAAATCTATCAAATATGCAGATGGAGTTTCTATAAGAATCTGAAAGTTTAGAGGAGAAGAAGGCTGCAGACAGATAGCCAGACAAGACAGGAAGACAGACAGACAGGCATCATTGTTAGTGCCAAGATGCATGTGATCCCAGTATGGGAAGAAAAATTCCTGCAGTAAAAGCAAAGAAATCTAGAATTACAAAAACAATAAAGCCATTGAGTAATCCCTCAGCTTTTCAGAGAAATCAAGATAAAAGTGCCAGCAAGTGGGAGCTTGAACCCGAGTCCTTGCTCTTGGTAACATGCGCTTCTAACAGGCCACTTCCCATCCCCAAAATCACATTCTTTTTTTTTTTAAGTATTATCATTAGTGATTTAATAACAATATATAGTATTGTAGGATAAGAGGGGTATAATTCCACACAGTTCCCACCACCTGGGTTCCATGTCCTATCCCATTCATTGGAAGCTCCCCTAGTCTTTATCCCTCTGGGAGAATGGACCAAAGATCTTTCTGGGATACAGAAGGTGGGAGTTGTGGCTTCTGTCATTGCTTCTCCACTGGACATGGGTGTTGGCAGGTGGATTCACACCCCCAGCCTGTTTCTGTCTTTCCCTAGTGGGGCAGGGCTCTGGGGAGCTGGAGTTCCAGGGAATATTGGTGAGTTTGTCTGCCCATGGAATTCCGGTTGGTGTCATGGTAGCATCTGTACCTTGGTGGATGAGTGTTGGAGCTGAGGGTTGACATTTCAGGCCTGGCATCTCTGGATATGGTAAAAAAATGAAGCATGTTGAGGTGGCACTGGTTGCACTCACTTGGTTGAGGTCAGCAGATGCTGTACTGAATGGCAGAAATCAAGAGCAACATGAAGACAAACAAGAAAAGTCCCACAGGTTCCAGGACTGGGAGAAATACAGATTTTTAAAAATATTTATTATTTATTCCCTTTTGTTGCCCTTGTTGTATTATTGTTGTAATTATGATTGATGGCGCTGTTATTGGATAGGACAGAGAGAAATGGAGAGAGGAGGGGAAGACAGAGGGGGAGAGACAGACAGACACCTACAGACCTGCTTCACCGCCTGTGAAGCGACTCCCCTGCAGGTGGGGAGCCGGGGGCTCGAACCGGGATCCTTATGCCGGTCCTTGTGCTTTGTGCCACCTGTGCTTAACCTGCTGCGCTACCACCCAACTCCCAGAAATACAGATTTTAAAGAGAACAAGGAAGGTTTCTTTCTGTCTTAGATTTTAAGAAGGTAATCTACATATATTTTTCTTTTATTAAAATTGAATTTATAAAATGGAATTTATAAATTTATAAAATGGAAGTAAGGGAAGTATGTCAAGTGAGCTAAGTCAGAAAGACAAAGATGAATATAGGACGATCCCACTCATCAACAGAAGTTGAGAAATAAAGAGCAGAAAGGGAAACTCCAAACAGGATCTGACTGGGTTTGGGGTAGGGCACCAAAGGAAAAAATGTCTGGGTGGAGGGTGAGAGTAGATGTTCAGCTTCACCAGTGGTGGGGAGGGACAGGACACAACTATCCTTTCTCTGTCTCCCTTTAAATTCAAATTAAAGTAGAAAGTTCTTTTTCATCTAAATTTTATGGGTATCTTTGATGATATAGATTCAATTAGGAAGAAGACTAAAACAAAAACAAATCGATGGGGCTACATCAAATTGAAAAGCTTCTGTACAGCAGAAGAAACCATCAGCTATAGAGATCCCTTACAGAATGAGAGAAGATCTCTATATGCCATACATCGGACAAGAGGCTAAGAAGCAGAATATATAAAGAGTTCACCAAGCTTAGAAACAAAAAAGCAACTGACCCAATTAAGACTGAGGGAGAGGATATGAAGCAAAGTCATACTCTTAACCTCATTTTTGATGGGGAGTTTTGTCTCCTGTGTTGTGTATATGGGTTGAGTTCTGGGCTCTCTCCTGTTCTGCTGATCCACCTTCTCAACCTCTATTACTGTTCAAAGCATGTTTCCACATTCTCTAGAGTCCCCATGTAATTTATTTTCTTTATTTCATGTTGGTATGCTTCTAATTCTGCTAAGACCCCTTCTATTTCATTGGTTTAATCCCCCCTGCTTAACACTGTATTCTATTTACATAACCACTGTTAACTAAGCACCACCCTGCCTGCAGGGCACTGGTTTAATCCACAATGGTTCACGATGTCTTTTTGCTCTGCCCCCTCTCCTAGTACACCCTGATCTCCACCAGTCTCTTTTCACTCCACCCTCTCTACATCACATCCTGTTTTCACCCTACTTGGCCAGTATATATATAAGGACAGGATTGTGATTATAGATAGTTGAGAGATGGCTTAGATTGTGCGGCGTTCCACATGAATAAAGACTGAACTGCGAGTCCCTGGTCATCTCTCTCTCCCGCCCACGAAGATAGCCTGGCAATTTCATATCAGATTAGATGTTGCTCACAGCATTATGGAAATAAATTGCTTCTTGGTATTAGCAGTACCTTCATAATGTTCATATTTTACCTTCAAATAAAACTCTCAAAATCAGTTCCAATTATTATTTGTATCTCCTAGAACACATACCTCACTCAAATCAGTTCATAAATGTTGATAAAAGGTAGGCAGAAACTGAAGAGAAAAAAATGCTGACCAACTGAAAGAAGACTGATAGTACGAGACTCTGTGATGAGAATTCATACAGGGTTCTCTTTTGAGTGAGGGGATTGGGACCAGTGGGCTCGAGGAGAATCTTTAACATGTTCTCTGCAGAAGAAATTTCTCCTCAAAAATAATAATGGAGATACAGAGTAGATATTTTTCACTATTTAAACATTGGTGTTTTTCATATTATGTCATAAATAAGTGTTTCTCAACTATTTGATAGAAAGAATAACACTAACATATTCTTACTTCCCAAATTTTAAAGAAAAATATTTATTTAGATTTATAATTCACCATATATTACCCATGTAAAAGTTCCAGAAATAAGGCATATGTGTAATATCTTGAGATATATATAGATACCAAGAAGCAAGGCCCCCTTTTTTGAGATAGATGATGGATAGATAGATGATAGATAGATAGATAGATAGATAGATAATAGACAGATAGATAGATAGATAGATGATAGATAGATAGATAGATAGATAGATAGATAGGTAGATAATAGACAGATAGATGGATAGATAGATGATAGATAGATAGATAGGTAGATAATAGACAGATAGATGGATAGATAGATGATATATAGATAGATAGATAGATAGATGGATAGATAGATAGATGGATGGATGATAGGGAGACACACCGCATCACCAGACTTCTTTGAGTGTGGTGGGGATCATACTTGAACGGAGCCTATATCCATGGCAATGCTGCCCAGTATCCTAGGGAGCTATTTCAATGGCCCTAAGAAGAATCTTTTTTACAAGTCACTTCATTGGGTGCATTGTTGGTTTATTGCAGGGGTCGAGTACTATTTTACTAACAACAGCCACTTATAGTTATAGCATCATTCATGGGCCATACAAAACTATCAAATTAAAATTTAGCACTTAATATTGTATGGGGAAAGCTCCTAGACTTATTTATAGTTTTATATAGCTAGACTGAATTATGGTGGGGGCGTATATATGGCCTGAGGGCTGGACTTTCCCCACCCCTCGGGTCTATAGGATTGGTAATGGTCTGTCTATACACAGTGATAATTACAACTGTAAAAATTGTAGACTCTGCTGAATTGCTTGAGTTCTGTTTTTTTTAATCTGTGCTTTTTATTATCAAATATTGAATATTGGGGCTTGGACAAAGCTCACCTGGTAAAGGACACACGTTTGCATGTGCAAGGACCCATCCACAGAAATAGAAGCCAGGACCTGAAATTCAGTAAATCCTGGAATTTATTAAGTGCTGTTTTTTAAGTAGACTGATGTTATAAATACCCAAAGGTCTCTTGGCAGAGAAAATGATCACTTATCTATACCACAGTAGCGGTAGTTTACATACTTTATTGATGGTAGAATATATGATTGCAGGAGTCAGGCGGTAGCACAGTGGTTAAGTGCAGGTACCGCAAAGCGCAAGGGCAAGCATAAGGATCTCGGTTCAAGCCCCCGGCTCCCCACCTGCAGGGGGCGTCGCTTCACAGGCGGTGAAGCAGGTCTGCAGGTGTCTATGTTTCTCTCCCCTTCTCTGTCTTCCCCTCCTCTCTCCATTTCTCTCTGTCCTATCCAATAACTACAACAATAAAACAACAAGGGCAACAAAAAGGTAAAATGAATAAAAAAAAGACTTAAAAATATATATGATTGCATTCTCTTCTGTGGGAGTAGCTGCAGGCATTAAAAACAATTTCTCTTCTCATAATTAAGAAGATTGAAAATCCTACACAAAATTATCAGCAAAACCCTACTATCTCATAACAGGTCTGTTTATTCCATATCTCTGGCATTTTTGGATGGGTGGTGACTTGTGTCAGTATAATTACAGAATGTTCTTTCTGTTGCTATGTCTTTATTTTTTCTTGCAAGTGTATCAGTGTTATACGTATACAAGTGTTTATATATCTATATTATATATATCTATATTATATATATTTAAAACTTTTATTTATTAAAAAGAAACACTAACAAAAACATAGGATAAGAGGGGTACAACTCCACACAATTCCCACCACCAAAACTCTGTATCCCATTCCCGCCCCTGACAGCTTTCCTATTCTCTATCCCTCTGGGCATATGGACCCAGGGTCATTGTGGGATGCAGAAGGTGGAAGGTCTGGCTTCTGTAATTGCTTCCCCGCTGAACATGGTTGTTGGCAGGTGGATCCATACTCCCAACCTGTCTCTCTCTTTCCCTAGTGGGGCAGGGCTCTGGGGAAGCGGGGCTCCAGGACACATTGGTGGGGTCGTTTGTCCAGAAAAGTCCGGTTGGCATCATGGTAGCATCTGGAACCTGGTGGCTGAAATAAGAGTTAACATATAAATCCAAACAAATTGTTGGCAAATATTGAACCTAATGGATAGAATATTTCTGATGAAAATTTGGGGTTTCCATTTGGAAGATAGCTAGTAGGTCTAGTTTAGTTATATTCCAAGGGGGCCATGACTATACTAGTTTTTTTTTTTTTTCCTGAACCTGACCTCTGATGTACAGGTGGACCCAAGTTATTGTCTGGGGAGGATGGTGTCATGGCTGGAAAAAGGACTAGAAATCTGACTTTCTCATGGATTTCATTTTCCCCCCATTTTATTGGATAGGACAGAGAAACTGAGATGGGATGGGACATAGAGAGTGAGAGAGAAAGGCAGATAGATACCTGCAGTCCTGCTTTACTGCTTGTGAAGTGCCACCCCTGCCCCCGCAGGTGGGGAGTCAGGGGCTCAAACCCAGATCCTTGTGCTTAGTACTATGTGTGTTTAATGAGGCTTGCCACTGCCCAGCCCAGAATATTACTTTTCTACTTTAAAGATATCTACCAAACAAGATATGAAAAGTATACTTTTCATATCAGGACAGGAATATGAATGCATCGCTGAGTTATTAAAACCAGGACATAACCTATTTCTTGATTAGCTAGTGAATAAACAACGCATCTTTTTTTTTAAAAAAATATTTTATTTATTTATTCCCTTTTGTTGCCCTTGTTGTTTTATTGTTGTTGTTGGATAGGACAGAGAGAAATGGAGGGAGGAGGGGAAGACAGAGGGGAGAGAGAAAGACAGACACCTGCAGACCTGCTTCACCGCCTGTGAAGAGACTCCCCTGCAGGTGGGGAGCCGGGGGCTCGAACCGGGATCTTTACGCCGGTCCTTGCGCTTTGCGACACGTGCGCTTAACCCGCTGCGCTACCGCCCGACTCCCAAAACAATGCATCTTATCTACATATACTAATATCAGTAAAAAAGAAATGAATGACTGATACAATGGGCAATATTTATGAACCTCAAAAGCATGTTTAATGAAAGAATGTCAAACCGGCTAAACTCGTGGAGATGTCCTGTAACAAAAATGGGGTGTGAATGAAATTCCTGGGTATGGTTTACAGGAGGTATTTCCTCAAGGTTCTCTCATGAATACTACTTAAACTCTCTGCACCACGGTCTCTGTTGTGTCCTTTGTCATTCTCCAGAGAACTGTTTATGCCGCCCTCTAGAATTTCTCATCATTGCTCAATAGCTTTTGTGCTACCAAAGCTTTCAGACCTTCCATTTCCTACAGCTCACGGTATCTGTATAGCCAAGAACTTCATAATCAGATATTTAAACTCTCCAAAGTGTTCATAAGTAGATATATATATATATATATATATATATATATATGATTAAATAAGTATGAATATGTATATATGTATATGTATGATTAAATAAGTGTGAATCTTTAATACCTAGCCAAACTGTTAAATATAATCACATATTTGCCTGTATGCTAGTGAAATCACTAGCATTCTCGAATAGTACACACATACCTCAATATGTAAATCTTACATAAAAGAGCAAAACACGGTTATTTATGATCCAGATGATTTTAAGACATCTAATTTATTTAGCAAGCAAAGGGACAAAGAGTTGAACTGCTTAGTATTTCTGAAAGGAAAATCATTTCACACAATGTTGAACTTAGAGCAATGTCGTGTAGGTGAGGCAAAGCCAGTCAGATACATTTCTGAGTATCTCTGGAGTGAAGATAAGCACCGCAGATTGTCTCCTTCTGAGACAGAATATTGGGGTGAGAAGGTCACGGTGATCAAGGCCCCAAGGTGATTGACTGTTAAATTTAGTAGCCTCTGCAGTTTCCTTATCGACTACTCAAATCTCCATTAGAAAATGTCTCCAGAGAGAGAAAGAGAGAGAAATAAACGACAAGGAAACGGACTTGAAATAAAGCTAGCACCAGGAATAAATGCTCAGTTACCAATGAAACAGAAAATAAAAACAGCTACAAAATATAAATAGGTTTAGTGTCATTTCAATATATAAGGCCACACACACAAGTCTAGTGTGGATAAAAAGTATTGTAAAAGAGAAAGATGTTTCTGTCACAGTCCAATTTGCATCTCCTTAATGATTAATAATAGTACAGAAATAGAAATAGTCTAGTGTGGGCAGGATAGGAAGTCCTAACTTTTTTCTTTTTTTTTTTATCTTGCAAAACTTACTTTTCAAATACCACCTCAAAATGCATAAGTGTGGGTGAGTGAAGGAGTTAGAGGTATGAGACCCCTGGTTAGAGAGATCCAGGAGCGTTGGAGCAATTCGCTCTCTCTCTCTCTCTCTCCTCTGTATACATTTAAGAGCTATTATTATATTATCTGAAATTCAATATTTTGTACATTTAATACTAAACTGATATTCAGGACATAGTTCTAGACATACTGACATGTAATTTATCAGCCAACTGACTTCTTTTTTATTCTTTATTATTTAATTTATAAAATGGAAATATTGACAAGACCATAGGATAAGAGGGGTACAACTCCACACAATTCCCACCACTAGAACCCGGTACCCAATCCCCTCCCCTGACAGCTTTCCTATTC
Organism: Erinaceus europaeus; assembly: GCF_950295315.1. Lineage (NCBI taxonomy): Eukaryota > Metazoa > Chordata > Mammalia > Eulipotyphla > Erinaceidae > Erinaceus > Erinaceus europaeus. The sequence continues at coordinate 83,299,841 of NC_080177.1, forward strand.
TTTATCCTCTGGGAGCATGGACCCAGGGTCACTGTGGGATGCAGAAGGTGGAAGGTCTGGCTTCTGTAATTGCTTCTCTGCTGAACATGGGTGTTGCCAGATGAATCCATACTCCCAGCCTGTCTCTCTCTTTCCCTAGTGGGATGGGGCTCTGGGGAGGTGGGGCTCCAAGACACATGGTGGAGTCCTCTGCCCTAGGAAGTCGTGTTGGCATCATGGTATCATCTGGAACCTGAAAAAGAGTGAAGATGTAAAGCAGAACAGATCATTGGCTAGTCATGAATCTGAAGGCATGAATAATACAGGTGAAATTTTGGGGTCTCCCTTTTGGAAAAAGCTAGTAGGCCTATTTTAGCTATATTCCAGGGAGCCTCCATGACTTTACCAGTTTTTTTGCCTGAGCCTGACATCTAATATGCAGGTGGAGCCAGTTCTAAAAGAAAGTGCTAAAATAAATGAAGGTCTATCTGATGGTTGCTTATAGTTTATAAGACGCAAAATAAAATAAAATAAAATATAATGTAATGTAATATAATGTAATGTAATGTAATATAGATAGTTCTTCCCAAATTGACAATCAAAAGTGCTAACAATTACTGGCAGTACTATGACTTGGCAGCCACTTTTCCCATGTCATTGGATGAGACAGAAAGAAATTGAGTTGAGAGTTGGGGGGGGGGTGTTGAGAGGGGGAGAGACAGAGAGAGACGCCTGCTTCACCACTAGTGAAGTGTCCCCCCTGCAGGTGGGGACTAAGGACTCGAACCCAGATCCTTGCATGGGTCCTTGGCAGTTTGTATTGTGTGTGCTTAACTGGGTGTGTCATTGCCTGCCCCTTCTCTCTCCCTTTCTATTCCCCTTCCTTCCCAATTTCTCTCTGCCCGATCGAATTAAATGAAAAATGTTTAAAAATTCTTTTTAAATGTTTTATAAAAATCTCCCCAATTGATAGGGGGCTGGGTGGTGCACCTGATTGAGCGACCATATTACAATGCGCAAGGACCCGGGTTCGAGCTGCCAGTTCCCACCTGCAGGGGGAAAGCTTTGTGAGAGGGCTGCAGGTGTCTGTCTGTCTCTCTCCCTATCACCCTCTTCCCTCTTGATTTCTGGCTGTCTCTATCCAATAAATAAAGATAATAAAGAAATGTTTTTAAATCTCGCCAGTTGATATTGATAGCAAACAAGACATAGCAACACAAGCTTTCCAAAACATAATGCAAGTGAATTTATTATTTTAAATTATATGTGTGAGAGAGTGAGAGAAAACTGAGTCAGAAAAGATTGAAAGGCTACAATTATAACTTTGCAGAAATCCCCCATTGCCACTAAGCAGAGTAGGAAAGGAGTGTATATGGTGATAATATAATAATTTATATAATAGTTGTTGAGACGTGTGTCTGATTCAGAAGCTATCAAGGTTGTTGTATGGTGTGTATGCAACTGTCACTGCAGGCAGACATGTAACTGGAAATGAGAACATACAGAGAGCAGAGAAGACGTAAGAAAGAGAAGTCTAGAGAGGATGGTGGCTTACTGATCTCTCAAATAGTCACTTCACATGCATATGCTAATTTGCACGTCCCATCTGGACGCAATGTGCTATTTGTCACAAGAAATCCAAAGGAGAGTTTGATGCTTCCTGGTTGTTTTCTTTCCCTTCTGTAATTCTGAATACACTGCACAGTTTGTATGCAATCTCAGTGTTTTTTCAAGCTCTCTCATGGGGAAGGAATGAGTGGACACTCTCAGCCTGGAGTCTATACCTACCAGATGTAGGGCCCTGGCTTCCTAAGAAGTTCCTTCAAAGCATGCCTAAGGTTTTGTAGATGATGCGTTGCAGGAATTTGTGTCTCATGCTAGGCAGCCTTTACAGCTGCTCTTAGTACTTTTTTTTTGTCTTACTGAATGTAGATTCAGTTCTGAAGTACAAAAAGAAAAACAAGTAGAGCCTATGCCACTTCTTTTAAATTCTTTTAATATCTTTATTCATTTATTGGATAGAGACAACCAGTAATTGAGAGGGAAAGGGGTGACAGAGAGGGAGAGAGACAGAGAGACACCTGCAGTCCTGCTTCACCACTCGCAAAACTTACCCCCTGAAGGTGGGGACCCTGGGCTCAAACCTGGAGCCTTGTGCATTGTAACATATATGTGCTCAACCAGGGGTGCCACCTGGCCTCATGTCTATACTGCTTCTTCACTGGGTACCTTGTGTCCAGACTCCTGGATTTGGCAGTCCCATATCATTGCTCTACTCTTGCATTCTCTTTTTAAAGTTAATTATTCATTTTTATATTACAGAATTACATGTCCACAGGGGTTTGAATCCACTCCATCCCCACCACCAGAGTTCTGAATCTTCAGTCTTCCCATTGTAATCCACCACAGTTCCCCTAAGGTAGTAGACATGGGCCAACAATCATCTCTACAATTATCTGTCTACATTTATACATAGTTGCCCCTTATTTTGTGATTCGATCCTCTCTTCCCCTCCAAGCTACTCATAACAACATAACTCCCTCCACGTGTCCCTCTCTTGCCTTCTCCATCCTCACTATCACACCCACTGAGCACTGTAGTCCACTATAAGTGCATCTCTCATTTCACCAAAGTCCAGTGAGGGAGGATGGAAGGAGCCTCTTTTTCCTTTACTTTGGATTTTATTATAGGATTACCAGAGTAAGGCAACAGGTGTCCCAGATCCACACAAATTAATTCCTCAACTTTGTTCTTTTTAATGTTTGTATCTTTATTTATAAAATGGAAATTTTGACAAGACCATAGGGGTAAGAGGGGTACAGTTCCACACGGTGCCTACCCCCAGAGTTCCCTATCTAATCCCCTCCCTTGAAAGCTTTCATATCCTTTATCCCTCTGGGAGTATGGACCCAGGATCATTGTGGGATAAAGAAGGTGGAAGGTCTGGCTTCTGTAATTGCTTCCCCACTGAACATGGGTGTTGGCAGGTGGATCCATACTCCCAGCCTGTCTCTCTCTTTCCCAAATGGGGCAGGGATCTGGGGAAGCAGAACTCCAGGACACATTGGTGAGGTCATCTGCCCAAGGAAGTCTGTTTGGCATCATGGTAGCATCAGGAACCTGGTGGCTGAAAAAGAGTTAAGATAAAAAACAGAACAAATCATTGACTAATCATGAATCTAAAGGCATGGATATTGCCGAAGATTTGAGGTCTCCGTTTTGGTAAAAGCTAGTAGGTCTATTTTAGGTATATTCCAAGGGGGGCATGACTATACTAGTTTTTGCCTTAGCCTGACATCTAATATGCAGGTGGACCCAAATTATTGTCTGGAGAGATGGTGTCATAGTTGGAACAAGGACTAGAAAGCTGGATCAGGGAAAAGAGTGGCTTCCAAATATGGGGAAAGTATATAAATATTTTTGACTGTCACCCCCCTAGATTTTATCTGGGGCCCAAATTCAGCACAGAAGCCTGTGTAATCTCTGCATCCCTGTAGGTCTGAGCTCACATTATATGGTCATGACTAGGAACATTCCAGGCTGCACCCATCTTCCTTGGGTGGAAGTTAGAGTATGTTTTCCAGCCTCCCTTTAGAGAATGGAACCTCCTCTACTACTGTTGATCCACCTTGAGGGCGAGGTCCTATTATGTTGTTCCTGATGGAGATGACCAGTGACAGTGGAGAGAGGGATATTTTAGAGGTATATCTGTGTGGGAATCCCACTCAAGAAATGGCTAGAAAAATCTGGAAGCCACCCAGGTATCCAACAACAGATGAGTGTTTGAGTAAGTTGTGGTCCATATACACAATACTATTCAGCTGTTAAGAATGGTGAATTCATCTTCACCTCATCTTGCATGGAGATTGAAGGAATCATGTGAAGTGAGATAAGTCAGAAAGAGAAGGATGAATATGGGATGATCTCACTCATAGACAGAAGTTGAGAAATAAGATTAGAAGGGAAAACACAAAGCAGAACTTGGACTGGAGTTGGTGAATTGCACCAAAGTAAAAGACTCTGGGGTGCATGGGGGGGGGAATGGGGGTTTCATGTCCTGGAATATGATGGCAGAGGAGGACCTAGTGGGGGCTGAATTATGTGGAAGACTGGGAAATGTTATGCATGTACAAACCATTGCATTTCACTGTCAACTGTAAACCATTAATCCTCAATAAAGAAATTTAGAAAAAAGAAAGAAATGGCTAGAATGATAGACAAAATATTCCATGACCCTCTTCTATTTTCATTGATGAGTAAGGATTCACATGGCATTACATCTAGAATGTTTCCATCTTTTGTTCCTAAGGACTCATAGAAAAGGATATGGCTCTCAGGTATGGCAGATATAGCCGGAAGTTCCCCTCTGCCTGATGTGTCTGTGTTTATCTGTGTGCATATGTATATTGGATAGCCAGCTGTTTTTGATCTTCTTTTAATGAGAGTGAAGAGATGACTTGATGTTGTTAAATTATAGAGATTCAACGCTGTTATATGTCTTTACCAGTCAAAAGTCACTTATATCCTCCTGGACTCAAAATAGAGATTACAATTAGCAGAGCATTCTGGGTAATGGCACCGCACCCATAGTACCACAGTCACAGATATTTTTCCAGAAGGTGGGCGTCTTGATTGGGGCCATTCCTTGCCTGCGTCCATCTACATCATGCAGCACAATTTAGCTCCGTAAGTAACGACCCCTAAGGCTGACGGCAAGGATGCATGGATGTGCCATGCAAAGAAACCATTTGCTTATATCAACAAATCCGTGATTTACTTCAACACCAGCAATTTCTAATACATCTTAACTGAGATCTCATATTAAGAGAGAATTTTATCTACCTTCAAATGAGAATATTCCCAAAGAAAATGTCATCAATGGTATATATACTGGCATCATGAAAAAGAAGTGCTAATTGCATTTTTTTTAAATAACAGCTGCTTTTTAATCTATCTTAGGAGGCAAAAAAGTCTTCAATCAGGATTTAATTTACAAATATTTACTATAGATATCAGTTAATGAATCATTTATTTCTCTAGCCTGCCCATGGAAGCTTCAAATTTTCATGATTTGTTAGGTAGTGAGATTTATAATCTCTCTTTCTTTCTTTCCCTCTCTCTCTCCCCCCTCCATCGTGTGTGTGTGTGTGTGTGTGTGTGTGTTTTCATACCAGAATTCAAACAATTAGTCTGAGAACTAGGATACAAATTTATTTTCCATTCTAACATGAAGGCTTCAGTTAAGATTTTGAATATTTGACTTTATCAACCCTTTTTTCTCTTATAGAATCAACTTATGTGATCATGTGCTCTATATAAAGTAATGTGAGCTAGCAATACTTATGGATATATTTTGAGATGCTCTGATAATTTATTAAACTCTTATAGGGACAATATTCTAAATAATTTAATTTGTGTTTAGTAGAGAGATGGATTTCAAATGGGGATGATTTTGTAAAATGAAACATAAACCAGGCTCTTCAATGATATGAAATGAATAGCATCTATTCTATATAAAGTTCTAAAAAAAAACTAACAAGAAGAATAGCAAAAGGAAATCAATATATCCAACACTATGCATACTAAGTATTGGATTTATACATTATAATAATCAAAGAAATAAGCTGTGGACTATTTTATCAGACCAAAGCATAGCTGTATTGAAATATTCTGTAGTGACTCAATGTGGTGATAGTTAAATAAATGATTCTGGGACTTCACAAAAATGCAGCATAGTTGAATTATCTCCTATGCCTTTGAAATTTTTCCTTTGTGCGTCTCTAGCCGGAGATTTGATCAAATTAAAAAACTATTCATCTTCACTTTGCACACACATACACACACACACACACACACACACACACACACACACACACAAGCTTCTTTTAATTAAGGATGAAGATCTCTTTCCTTCATAGAACAAAAGTTGATTTCTGCATTCTGACAAATGCATTTTCACTATTTACATAACTGTGCTACAGTTTTCTTCTTAGAAGAATCCATTTTAGTATGTTAGTTATTCATACTATCTATATGACAGTTCACACATTTGTCTGTGACTTGAAAGAGAAATATGAAACTTCTGAGCTGATTTGACTACAGGAAAATGGACCTCACAATTTGTTGAGGAACATTTTTATTGAAAGAAAACTCTCTATAGAACTATGTGAGATGTGTAAACAAAACATGAAAAGTGATGGAGTTATTGAGCTCTTTCATAGTGATGGTGTTTTTGTAGATAAATCAAAAATTAACATGTCCAAGAGGAAACTAGTAAAATACTGCCTAGGAGATAATTTCCACAATGTATCTTTCCCTTGGTGTGAAAATTAATAATTTACTCTCTTATTATGCAAAATTCAATTCAGCTGTCTGTATCTCATTCCTGAAAGATTCTGACTAGTGAATTATCTTTTTGTGCACTCAGCACTGCTGGACTTGAAAAGTATGAACAAACTTTAGATCTTTTCTCAAATTTGCATCCATACCATTGCCTTCTATACATATTCAGTTTATCTAAGTCATATCTGCTTCTGCCATGCATACTAATAAAATGCTTTTTCATATGGACTAAAAGAAATGCTCCAAAGTTCTTTTGATTTCATGCCTAAAATAATGGCCTTGGTGGCAACAGTAGTTCCTGGCATGAGTGATTACTGAAAATAGGCTCCTGTTAAGCAGAGGGCTGTAAGTTACAATCCAAACATAAGGTCTCTTCGTTTCCATTTTAATATTGACATCAGGCCCTCCTAGTATGTGTGATGAGTGTTTGCAGAATGTTTTCAGAATGGACTGGAGAAGAAGGAAAGTGTTTGGGCAGAGCATGCCATTGATTCCTTTCTTAAAAATATGTCATTGCCAGTCTCAAGGTCCCTAAGTACAAACTGTCTTCAAAGGTGGTAATAAGGTGAACTGAGAATTACTCCTTACTAGACAGCAGAATATATTCTAAAATGACTAATTTTCCTGCAAAGATTTGAACTAGCTGCTGAGAACACACATTACCTGCTCAGGAATACAGGCTCAAGGCCATTCTCCACACCTGCAGAGGAGACATTTCACAAGCTGTGAAACTGGTCTACAGGGGTCTATCCTTCCCTCTCCCTCTCTGTCTCTTCCTCCCCTCTCAATTTCTCTCTGTCCTATCCAGAAAGAGAAATAGAAAGAAAGGAGGAAAGAAAGGAAGGAAGGAAGAGAGAGAGAGAGAGAGAAAGGAGAAAAGAAATAAAGAAAGAAAGAAAGAAAGAAAGAGAAAGAAAGGAGAAGAGAGGAGAGAAGAATTGACTTCTGAGAAGAGTAGAGAAAGAAGAGAGGGGAGGGGAGGGGAAGGGAGGGGAGGGGAGGGAAGGGAAGGGAAGGGAAGGGAAGGGAAGGGAAGGGAAGGGAAGGGAAGGGAAGGGAAGGGAAGGGAAGGGGGAAATGGCTACAAGAAGCAGGCCCAGGACTGAGCCCCAGCTATAACCCTGGTAGAAGAAATATAATCAAATAAATTAGAATGATGCTATTTGAAATGGACAATCAATTTTAAAGTCAAGTAACTTCCCACGGATTTCAGTTCCACATTACAAGGAGAGTTGGGCTGTTGGGTCTTGTCAGTCAATCCTACCTGTCAGATGATACTTGCTGCTGAGACAGGGATGGATGGACAGGTGCGGGCAGGACAGACAGCCAGAGCACTGAGAATGGTCACTCTCAAGTTTCCCCAGAAAGCCTGTTATGGCTCAGGCTGTATAAGGACGCAGTGGAGTTCCCGTGCCTGCAGTCTTTCTTCCAGGCTCCTCTGGCACCATGGCTGAGTGGTGGTGCACTGAGGAGAGGAGAGAGCTCTGGGTCCCTGCAGGAGGCCCAGGGTTCAAGGCCTTGGTTTCAGTCTGTGGGAGGTGGGGGACTTCATGAGGGATGGAGCAGAGCTGCAGGTGTCTTTCTATCCCTTTCTTTAACTCTCCCTTATCTCTATAGCCTCTCTGTCTTTATCAGAGAAGAATGAGAAGACAAACAAATAATAAAAAATTTTAAAAAGCTACCTGGAGTCATGGTGGAATCGCTTTGCGGGCACCGAGCCCCAATGATAACACTAGTGGCAGAACAAAACCAACAACAACAGAGGTCACTGGAAAAAGAATGATTTAAGTAAAATGAGAAAATTCTAGAACCGCTTAACAGTAGTGAAAGACATAGCAGGCATGTAAGGGAAATGCACGAAATATGATCATAAAATGAAGCAGAGGAAATAGCTAGAGAAATAATGGCCAAGTGCATTCCAGAACTAACAAACCCTAAACCATTCTTTTGAGGATGAGTTGAGATTATTAAATAGGTAAATAAAAATTCCAAACATAGGCCAAGTATATTTAAATAGCATAATATTAAATATAAAATCATCTCTCATACAGATATAAAGAATATACTCTAAGTATTTGTTTAATTTATTGGTTTTCCATACTGTGTGAATGTATGCATCACACTGCATCAAAGGTATAGTTACTGTCCACCACCATCCAATTCCTTCTGGTTTCTTCATAGACTATCTCTGTTAGAAAGAAAACACGTGTGACTTTGTGGGTAGAATATAAGCATGGAAAAAACAAACAAAAAAAGAAAACCTCTTAGATTCTGACAACAGAATATTTGCAAGAGAGATAAGGAAGTTAGATCCTGGTGGCTGGTAGCTAGCCTTGTGCAAGCACATGTAGTGAGTAATGCTATTTAAATGTAGATTATTTTTGAAATATGCATTTAAACTGTACAGCAACTGCTAAATTATATATATATATATATATATATATATATATATTTTCACTTCTAGGGTTATTACTGGGGCTTTGTACCTGCACTAGGAACTCACTGCTCTTGGTAGCCAATTTTTCCATTTTATTAAATAGGACAGAGAGAAATTGAGAGAGGAAGAGGAGGAGTTACAGGGAGACACAGAGACACCTACAGACCTGCTTCAGGGCTTGTGAAGAGATCCCCTTGCAGGTGGGGAGCTGGGGGCTGGAAGCAGGATCCTTGTGCTGGTCCTCGTGCTTCTTACTATGTGCCACTTAATGTGGTGCTCTAGGGCCTGGCTCCCACTGATCAGTGTTTTTGAAAATGAAATATAAATACTAGTCGAAGGGAAAAGAGTAATGTTACCAAATCAAATGCTGAGTCAGATAGCAGGGCGAAGGAAGAGACAGAGAAACGGCACAGAATGCAGTAGGTTGAGCCAGCAAAATAGGTCACCTGGTAGTGTGCTTTCTCTGCCCTGTGACCCAGGTTCAAGCCAGGCCTTGGCGGCATTGAGGCATTGAGGGAAGCTTCTGTGCGATGGACTTCTTACAGGACTCCTAATGCCTTTTTATCTCTAACACAGGAGGTGAACAGGAAAACAGACACAGATATTTATGCAAAACATATCAGCCATATTAATACCATTTCCATTAGGAATAGTCTAAGGAGAACAACAAGCTTCCAACAGATGTTGAAATGAATCATTAAAACCAAACTACTTCTAAGAAGAGACTCACTGGAGGGGGTAAGACAGCATAATGGTTATGCAAAGAGACTTTAGGCCTGGGACTCTAAAGTCCCAGCTTCAGGCCTACAGCACCACCATAAACCAGAGCTGAGCAGTGCTCTGGTAGAGAAGGAGAGGGAGAGGAGAGGGAGAGGGAGAGGGAGAGGGAGAGGGAGAGGGAGAGGGAGAGGGAGAGGGAGAGGGAGAGGGAGAGGGAGAGGGAGAGGGAGAGGGAGAGGAGAGGGAGAGGGAGAGGGAGAGGGAGAGGAGAGGGAGAGGAGAGGAGAGGGAGAGGAGAGGGAGAGGGGGAGGAGGGGGAGAGGAGAGGAGAGGAGAGGAGAGGGGGAGGAGAGGGGGAGGGGGAGGGGGAGGAGGAGGGGGGGGAGAGGGAGCGGAGGGGAGGGGGAGGGGGAGAGGGAGAGGGAGAGGGAGAGGGAGAGGGAGGGAGAGGAGAGGGAGAGGAGAGGGAGAGGAGAGGGAGAGGAGAGGGAGAGGAGAGGGAGAGGAGAGGGAGAGGGAGAGGGAGAGGGAGAGGAGAGGGAGAGGAGAGGGAGAGGGGGAGGAGAGGGAGAGGGGGAGGAGAGGGAGAGGAGAGGGAGAGGGGGAGGAGAGGGAGAGGAGAGGAGAGGAGAGGAGAGGGGGAGGAGAGGGGGAGGGGGAGGGGGAGGAGGAGGGGGGGAGGGGAGAGGGAGGGGAGGGGAGGGGGAGGGGTGGAGGGAGAGGAAGAGGGAGAGGGAGAGGGAGAGGGAGCTAGCACCTCAGTTAAAATATAAAGACCTAGATGACTTCAAAGTAAAAGGTCAGAGAATAGTATATTATGATACTAATAAAAAGCATCACTGGCTGTAATTTCTTATCAAATGCATTTAAGATTTATTCAAATAAAATTTCTTCCATTAGTGCTAAAATTTCTTCCATTAGTGCTACAATTTGCACATCCAGAAACAATAATTCCTGTATAGCAAAGTATCACTGCTATTGAACTTTTGTCTTGAGGTGACACCTGGAATCATTGAGTCTATATAACTTTTAGTGTTTCTGCCATATTTTGAACAAAACATACTACCTTAATAACAACTTCATCTTTCTTTAAAATCTAAAAGATAATGTTGTTTAAGAAGATGTTTTAATAATATTCACTTATTTTCAGTTTTAACTCAGTGACTCTACCAGGAGCAATTGCTGTAGTTATATTTTCATATTAATGAGTATTGAGAAAGCAAAAATAAATGCTCTTTTAACAAATTTAAACAAAAGGTTATGTATGGGATTCACTGAACAGGCATGTCCACAGTCTGTGTTGACAGTTTAGATGCTGATGACACCATATGCCTTGGGCGAAGTATAATGTTGTTTGACTCAAATGGTCAAACTAAAACACATACATAGAAGTAATTACTTTTTACAGAAATTCCTTCCACAAAGGACACTTTTGAAGAATGTGGAGGACAGAAAAAAAAAAGGTTTCACTGAATGATTACATAATATTTTTGTTTTTGAATACTCATTTTATATATTTTGTGCAATCAATAGCAATTATAAGATTTTTTTCTGTTTGTTCACTTACAACATGACAAGTTTTGTATAAAGTGCCAAATATAGATTTTCCCATTTTAAAAAGTAAGTACTCAGCATTGTCAACATTATCATATGTGGGGCCCAGGCATGACACACCCAGTTAAGCAAGCAGAGTACTAAGCACAAGGACCTGGGTTCAAGCCCCCCCCCACTCTGTACCTGCAGTGGACACGCTTGCTTCTCAAACAGCTAAGTATGCCTGCCTCTCCCCTCTCAATTTCTCTCAGTCCTGTCCAACATTGTCAATTTGCATGATTCCTGACTGGATAACGATCGTCAAATAAATGTGAAAATAAAAACCATCTAACAAGATATAAGTAAGTCAAAATAAAATGTATGAAATATAAAAAGGATAGTGCAAATATGAAATTGATAGGATTATCTTGAAATTAAAACAGTTGGGATGTAATTTTCTATTTTTACTTATTTTCTTGATTGCCACCAAGTCTTTGTTAATGAGTATCTGTGTCTACACAACTATACTTGACAGCCAGTTTTCCTTTGCTTTTTTTTTTTGTTTGTTTTTCCTTCTCTTTTGATCCTCTCTCCACTTCTTTTCTTTCTTTTTACATCTTTTACTTTTACTTGATAGAAAGGGAGAACATGAGAGGAGAGAGAGAGAGAGAGAGAGAGAGAGAGAGAGACAGACAAAGATGCCTGCAGCCCTGCTCCCTGCCTAGTGAAATGACCCCCTCTAGGTGGGGAGCTGGGGCTTGAACTTAAGTCTCTTCACGTGGTAGTGTGCGTGCTCCATTGGTTGTGGCACTGTCAGGGCCTCTGATGAGGGTAATTAAAAAGCATTTTGAGTGGGGGAGGCCAGGCGGTTGGCGCACCTGCTTAAGTGCACACACTACAGTGCACAAGGACCCGGGTTCAAGCCCCTGGTCCCCACCTACAGGGGGAAAGCTTCAGGAGTGGTGAAGCAGGGCTGCAGGGGTCTCTCTGTCTCTCCTCTCCTCTCAATTTCTCTCTGTTTCTATCTAATAATAAATAAATAAATAAAAATAAAAAAACATTTTGAGTTTCACATTTTCAGCCTGAGGCTGTTCTTACTGACACACAGACATACACACACACACACACACACACGTATATATCCACTTGCCTACATGATTAAAATGTATATGAATTTTTCCCCAGCAAGTAACAACTGTATACCTATATCTTTTTAAATTTTCTAATTACCTGAATGATAAAATACCTCCTTTCTTTCAAAGGACGCAGCATTATTCCACAAGACAATCCAGCGTCCATTTTCATGATGAAGATAGATGCATATAACACCTGAGCTCTCGAGGGGTCCCCTGAGCACGCCAGCATTTTATAAATGTCAGCCCCTGAGTATTATGCGTGCAGGCGCAGCTGTGTGGTAAGGAATGAGACTGGCCTTTGGGCAGTCACTGGACTGTTACATTTTAAAGGTCAGGGGGACATGCTGACTTCACCTGAGCCACCTTGTCGGCAGGCAGGTTTCTGAGTCACTCACGTTGTTCAGATTCCCCTTAATAGTCCCAATGTGAGAGGCAAAGAAGTCTGGGACTATAAAGAAATCTAGACATCACAGTATAAAACACCTCTTTTTTTTTCCCTCTCTCTCTCCCACAACTATAGTTCATACAGAAGAACTTGGTCTAAAATTGCAGATAGATCAGTAATTCAGGTTCAGTTCAACTATAAGAACTTTACAATTGCTATTT